>NW_025408540.1:0-218136 GCF_018350175.1 Felis catus
GACCCCAGGGCGCGTGATGCTGTCAGACGTTGGAATTGGGTCCCCATGAGGGGAGAGCCTTAGCTAGGGTTAGGGTTCGGTCCAGGGACGTCGCCAGGGCCGAAGCGACTCCGGTCTCGTGATCTCCCTCCAGGGCTGAAGTGAGGGCCCATGCCAGAAGGCCGCTCAAATGCAGGATTAGGGATCGAGGCAGGCTTAGGTTTCGGGGGAGGGTCCCGGTTCGGGGTAGGGTTAGGGTTAGGGTTAGGTCCCAGGAGGTTCCAGGCGCCGAACCCACAGCAGGGCAGTGGTCTCCCCGAAGGGCTGAGTTGAGGGCACAAGGGACGGTGCCGGTCAGGATCCCTCTTTGGCTGCCACGGCCACACATGTTGTTCCTCCCGCGGTCGAGGAGGCCTCCGGAATCCTCTCGGGAGCTGCAGCCGGGCCTGGGAAACGACATGGTGAGCTTCCAGGTTCCTTGCCGAGTCAGCCTGCACCGCTTCTGGACCCCAGGCGCGTGATGCTGTCAGACGTTGGAATTGGGTCCCCATGAGGGGAGAGCCTTAGCTAGGGTTAGGGTTCGGTCCAGGGACGTCGCCAGGGCCGAAGCGACTCCGGTCTCGTGATCTCCCTCCAGGGCTGAAGTGAGGGCCCATGCCAGAAGGCCGCTCAAATGCAGGATTAGGGATCGAGGCAGGCTTAGGTTTCGGGGGAGGGTCCCGGTTCGGGGTAGGGTTAGGGTTAGGGTTAGGTCCCAGGAGGTTCCAGGCGCCGAACCCACAGCAGGGCAGTGGTCTCCCCGAAGGGCTGAGTTGAGGGCACAAGGGACGGTGCCGGTCAGGATCCCTCTTTGGCTGCCACGGCCACACATGTTGTTCCTCCCGCGGTCGAGGAGGCCTCCGGAATCCTCTCGGGAGCTGCAGCCGGGCCTGGGAAACGACATGGTGAGCTTCCAGGTTCCTTGCCGAGTCAGCCTGCACCGCTTCTGGACCCCAGGCGCGTGATGCTGTCAGACGTTGGAATTGGGTCCCCATGAGGGGAGAGCCTTAGCTAGGGTTAGGGTTCGGTCCAGGGACGTCGCCAGGGCCGAAGCGACTCCGGTCTCGTGATCTCCCTCCAGGGCTGAAGTGAGGGCCCATGCCAGAAGGCCGCTCAAATGCAGGATTAGGGATCGAGGCAGGCTTAGGTTTCGGGGGAGGGTCCCGGTTCGGGGTAGGGTTAGGGTTAGGGTTAGGTCCCAGGAGGTTCCAGGCGCCGAACCCACAGCAGGGCAGTGGTCTCCCCGAAGGGCTGAGTTGAGGGCACAAGGGACGGTGCCGGTCAGGATCCCTCTTTGGCTGCCACGGCCACACATGTTGTTCCTCCCCGGTCGAGGAGGCCTCCGGAATCCTCTCGGGAGCTGCAGCCGGGCCTGGGAAACGACATGGTGAGCTTCCAGGTTCCTTGCCGAGTCAGCCTGCACCGCTTCTGGACCCCAGGCGCGTGATGCTGTCAGACGTTGGAATTGGGTCCCCATGAGGGGAGAGCCTTAGCTAGGGTTAGGGTTCGGTCCAGGGACGTCGCCAGGGCCGAAGCGACTCCGGTCTCGTGATCTCCCTCCAGGGCTGAAGTGAGGGCCCATGCCAGAAGGCCGCTCAAATGCAGGATTAGGGATCGAGGCAGGCTTAGGTTTCGGGGGAGGGTCCCGGTTCGGGGTAGGGTTAGGGTTAGGGTTAGGTCCCAGGAGGTTCCAGGCGCCGAACCCACAGCAGGGCAGTGGTCTCCCCGAAGGGCTGAGTTGAGGGCACAAGGGACGGTGCCGGTCAGGATCCCTCTTTGGCTGCCACGGCCACACATGTTGTTCCTCCCGCGGTCGAGGAGGCCTCCGGAATCCTCTCGGGAGCTGCAGCCGGGCCTGGGAAACGACATGGTGAGCTTCCAGGTTCCTTGCCGAGTCAGCCTGCACCGCTTCTGGACCCCAGGCGCGTGATGCTGTCAGACGTTGGAATTGGGTCCCCATGAGGGGAGAGCCTTAGCTAGGGTTAGGGTTCGGTCCAGGGACGTCGCCAGGGCCGAAGCGACTCCGGTCTCGTGATCTCCCTCCAGGGCTGAAGTGAGGGCCCATGCCAGAAGGCCGCTCAAATGCAGGATTAGGGATCGAGGCAGGCTTAGGTTTCGGGGGAGGGTCCCGGTTCGGGGTAGGGTTAGGGTTAGGGTTAGGTCCCAGGAGGTTCCAGGCGCCGAACCCACAGCAGGGCAGTGGTCTCCCCGAAGGGCTGAGTTGAGGGCACAAGGGACGGTGCCGGTCAGGATCCCTCTTTGGCTGCCACGGCCACACATGTTGTTCCTCCCGCGGTCGAGGAGGCCTCCGGAATCCTCTCGGGAGCTGCAGCCGGGCCTGGGAAACGACATGGTGAGCTTCCAGGTTCCTTGCCGAGTCAGCCTGCACCGCTTCTGGACCCCAGGCGCGTGATGCTGTCAGACGTTGGAATTGGGTCCCCATGAGGGGAGAGCCTTAGCTAGGGTTAGGGTTCGGTCCAGGGACGTCGCCAGGGCCGAAGCGACTCCGGTCTCGTGATCTCCCTCCAGGGCTGAAGTGAGGGCCCATGCCAGAAGGCCGCTCAAATGCAGGATTAGGGATCGAGGCAGGCTTAGGTTTCGGGGGAGGGTCCCGGTTCGGGGTAGGGTTAGGGTTAGGGTTAGGTCCCAGGAGGTTCCAGGCGCCGAACCCACAGCAGGGCAGTGGTCTCCCCGAAGGGCTGAGTTGAGGGCACAAGGGACGGTGCCGGTCAGGATCCCTCTTTGGCTGCCACGGCCACACATGTTGTTCCTCCCGCGGTCGAGGAGGCCTCCGGAATCCTCTCGGGAGCTGCAGCCGGGCCTGGGAAACGACATGGTGAGCTTCCAGGTTCCTTGCCGAGTCAGCCTGCACCGCTTCTGGACCCCAGGCGCGTGATGCTGTCAGACGTTGGAATTGGGTCCCCATGAGGGGAGAGCCTTAGCTAGGGTTAGGGTTCGGTCCAGGGACGTCGCCAGGGCCGAAGCGACTCCGGTCTCGTGATCTCCCTCCAGGGCTGAAGTGAGGGCCCATGCCAGAAGGCCGCTCAAATGCAGGATTAGGGATCGAGGCAGGCTTAGGTTTCGGGGGAGGGTCCCGGTTCGGGGTAGGGTTAGGGTTAGGGTTAGGTCCCAGGAGGTTCCAGGCGCCGAACCCACAGCAGGGCAGTGGTCTCCCCGAAGGGCTGAGTTGAGGGCACAAGGGACGGTGCCGGTCAGGATCCCTCTTTGGCTGCCACGGCCACACATGTTGTTCCTCCCGCGGTCGAGGAGGCCTCCGGAATCCTCTCGGGAGCTGCAGCCGGGCCTGGGAAACGACATGGTGAGCTTCCAGGTTCCTTGCCGAGTCAGCCTGCACCGCTTCTGGACCCCAGGCGCGTGATGCTGTCAGACGTTGGAATTGGGTCCCCATGAGGGGAGAGCCTTAGCTAGGGTTAGGGTTCGGTCCAGGGACGTCGCCAGGGCCGAAGCGACTCCGGTCTCGTGATCTCCCTCCAGGGCTGAAGTGAGGGCCCATGCCAGAAGGCCGCTCAAATGCAGGATTAGGGATCGAGGCAGGCTTAGGTTTCGGGGGAGGGTCCCGGTTCGGGGTAGGGTTAGGGTTAGGGTTAGGTCCCAGGAGGTTCCAGGCGCCGAACCCACAGCAGGGCAGTGGTCTCCCCGAAGGGCTGAGTTGAGGGCACAAGGGACGGTGCCGGTCAGGATCCCTCTTTGGCTGCCACGGCCACACATGTTGTTCCTCCCGCGGTCGAGGAGGCCTCCGGAATCCTCTCGGGAGCTGCAGCCGGGCCTGGGAAACGACATGGTGAGCTTCCAGGTTCCTTGCCGAGTCAGCCTGCACCGCTTCTGGACCCCAGGCGCGTGATGCTGTCAGACGTTGGAATTGGGTCCCCATGAGGGGAGAGCCTTAGCTAGGGTTAGGGTTCGGTCCAGGGACGTCGCCAGGGCCGAAGCGACTCCGGTCTCGTGATCTCCCTCCAGGGCTGAAGTGAGGGCCCATGCCAGAAGGCCGCTCAAATGCAGGATTAGGGATCGAGGCAGGCTTAGGTTTCGGGGGAGGGTCCCGGTTCGGGGTAGGGTTAGGGTTAGGGTTAGGTCCCAGGAGGTTCCAGGCGCCGAACCCACAGCAGGGCAGTGGTCTCCCCGAAGGGCTGAGTTGAGGGCACAAGGGACGGTGCCGGTCAGGATCCCTCTTTGGCTGCCACGGCCACACATGTTGTTCCTCCCGCGGTCGAGGAGGCCTCCGGAATCCTCTCGGGAGCTGCAGCCGGGCCTGGGAAACGACATGGTGAGCTTCCAGGTTCCTTGCCGAGTCAGCCTGCACCGCTTCTGGACCCCAGGCGCGTGATGCTGTCAGACGTTGGAATTGGGTCCCCATGAGGGGAGAGCCTTAGCTAGGGTTAGGGTTCGGTCCAGGGACGTCGCCAGGGCCGAAGCGACTCCGGTCTCGTGATCTCCCTCCAGGGCTGAAGTGAGGGCCCATGCCAGAAGGCCGCTCAAATGCAGGATTAGGGATCGAGGCAGGCTTAGGTTTCGGGGGAGGGTCCCGGTTCGGGGTAGGGTTAGGGTTAGGGTTAGGTCCCAGGAGGTTCCAGGCGCCGAACCCACAGCAGGGCAGTGGTCTCCCCGAAGGGCTGAGTTGAGGGCACAAGGGACGGTGCCGGTCAGGATCCCTCTTTGGCTGCCACGGCCACACATGTTGTTCCTCCCGCGGTCGAGGAGGCCTCCGGAATCCTCTCGGGAGCTGCAGCCGGGCCTGGGAAACGACATGGTGAGCTTCCAGGTTCCTTGCCGAGTCAGCCTGCACCGCTTCTGGACCCCAGGCGCGTGATGCTGTCAGACGTTGGAATTGGGTCCCCATGAGGGGAGAGCCTTAGCTAGGGTTAGGGTTCGGTCCAGGGACGTCGCCAGGGCCGAAGCGACTCCGGTCTCGTGATCTCCCTCCAGGGCTGAAGTGAGGGCCCATGCCAGAAGGCCGCTCAAATGCAGGATTAGGGATCGAGGCAGGCTTAGGTTTCGGGGGAGGGTCCCGGTTCGGGGTAGGGTTAGGGTTAGGGTTAGGTCCCAGGAGGTTCCAGGCGCCGAACCCACAGCAGGGCAGTGGTCTCCCCGAAGGGCTGAGTTGAGGGCACAAGGGACGGTGCCGGTCAGGATCCCTCTTTGGCTGCCACGGCCACACATGTTGTTCCTCCCGCGGTCGAGGAGGCCTCCGGAATCCTCTCGGGAGCTGCAGCCGGGCCTGGGAAACGACATGGTGAGCTTCCAGGTTCCTTGCCGAGTCAGCCTGCACCGCTTCTGGACCCCAGGCGCGTGATGCTGTCAGACGTTGGAATTGGGTCCCCATGAGGGGAGAGCCTTAGCTAGGGTTAGGGTTCGGTCCAGGGACGTCGCCAGGGCCGAAGCGACTCCGGTCTCGTGATCTCCCTCCAGGGCTGAAGTGAGGGCCCATGCCAGAAGGCCGCTCAAATGCAGGATTAGGGATCGAGGCAGGCTTAGGTTTCGGGGGAGGGTCCCGGTTCGGGGTAGGGTTAGGGTTAGGGTTAGGTCCCAGGAGGTTCCAGGCGCCGAACCCACAGCAGGGCAGTGGTCTCCCCGAAGGGCTGAGTTGAGGGCACAAGGGACGGTGCCGGTCAGGATCCCTCTTTGGCTGCCACGGCCACACATGTTGTTCCTCCCGCGGTCGAGGAGGCCTCCGGAATCCTCTCGGGAGCTGCAGCCGGGCCTGGGAAACGACATGGTGAGCTTCCAGGTTCCTTGCCGAGTCAGCCTGCACCGCTTCTGGACCCCAGGCGCGTGATGCTGTCAGACGTTGGAATTGGGTCCCCATGAGGGGAGAGCCTTAGCTAGGGTTAGGGTTCGGTCCAGGGACGTCGCCAGGGCCGAAGCGACTCCGGTCTCGTGATCTCCCTCCAGGGCTGAAGTGAGGGCCCATGCCAGAAGGCCGCTCAAATGCAGGATTAGGGATCGAGGCAGGCTTAGGTTTCGGGGGAGGGTCCCGGTTCGGGGTAGGGTTAGGGTTAGGGTTAGGTCCCAGGAGGTTCCAGGCGCCGAACCCACAGCAGGGCAGTGGTCTCCCCGAAGGGCTGAGTTGAGGGCACAAGGGACGGTGCCGGTCAGGATCCCTCTTTGGCTGCCACGGCCACACATGTTGTTCCTCCCGCGGTCGAGGAGGCCTCCGGAATCCTCTCGGGAGCTGCAGCCGGGCCTGGGAAACGACATGGTGAGCTTCCAGGTTCCTTGCCGAGTCAGCCTGCACCGCTTCTGGACCCCAGGCGCGTGATGCTGTCAGACGTTGGAATTGGGTCCCCATGAGGGGAGAGCCTTAGCTAGGGTTAGGGTTCGGTCCAGGGACGTCGCCAGGGCCGAAGCGACTCCGGTCTCGTGATCTCCCTCCAGGGCTGAAGTGAGGGCCCATGCCAGAAGGCCGCTCAAATGCAGGATTAGGGATCGAGGCAGGCTTAGGTTTCGGGGGAGGGTCCCGGTTCGGGGTAGGGTTAGGGTTAGGGTTAGGTCCCAGGAGGTTCCAGGCGCCGAACCCACAGCAGGGCAGTGGTCTCCCCGAAGGGCTGAGTTGAGGGCACAAGGGACGGTGCCGGTCAGGATCCCTCTTTGGCTGCCACGGCCACACATGTTGTTCCTCCCGCGGTCGAGGAGGCCTCCGGAATCCTCTCGGGAGCTGCAGCCGGGCCTGGGAAACGACATGGTGAGCTTCCAGGTTCCTTGCCGAGTCAGCCTGCACCGCTTCTGGACCCCAGGCGCGTGATGCTGTCAGACGTTGGAATTGGGTCCCCATGAGGGGAGAGCCTTAGCTAGGGTTAGGGTTCGGTCCAGGGACGTCGCCAGGGCCGAAGCGACTCCGGTCTCGTGATCTCCCTCCAGGGCTGAAGTGAGGGCCCATGCCAGAAGGCCGCTCAAATGCAGGATTAGGGATCGAGGCAGGCTTAGGTTTCGGGGGAGGGTCCCGGTTCGGGGTAGGGTTAGGGTTAGGGTTAGGTCCCAGGAGGTTCCAGGCGCCGAACCCACAGCAGGGCAGTGGTCTCCCCGAAGGGCTGAGTTGAGGGCACAAGGGACGGTGCCGGTCAGGATCCCTCTTTGGCTGCCACGGCCACACATGTTGTTCCTCCCGCGGTCGAGGAGGCCTCCGGAATCCTCTCGGGAGCTGCAGCCGGGCCTGGGAAACGACATGGTGAGCTTCCAGGTTCCTTGCCGAGTCAGCCTGCACCGCTTCTGGACCCCAGGCGCGTGATGCTGTCAGACGTTGGAATTGGGTCCCCATGAGGGGAGAGCCTTAGCTAGGGTTAGGGTTCGGTCCAGGGACGTCGCCAGGGCCGAAGCGACTCCGGTCTCGTGATCTCCCTCCAGGGCTGAAGTGAGGGCCCATGCCAGAAGGCCGCTCAAATGCAGGATTAGGGATCGAGGCAGGCTTAGGTTTCGGGGGAGGGTCCCGGTTCGGGGTAGGGTTAGGGTTAGGGTTAGGTCCCAGGAGGTTCCAGGCGCCGAACCCACAGCAGGGCAGTGGTCTCCCCGAAGGGCTGAGTTGAGGGCACAAGGGACGGTGCCGGTCAGGATCCCTCTTTGGCTGCCACGGCCACACATGTTGTTCCTCCCGCGGTCGAGGAGGCCTCCGGAATCCTCTCGGGAGCTGCAGCCGGGCCTGGGAAACGACATGGTGAGCTTCCAGGTTCCTTGCCGAGTCAGCCTGCACCGCTTCTGGACCCCAGGCGCGTGATGCTGTCAGACGTTGGAATTGGGTCCCCATGAGGGGAGAGCCTTAGCTAGGGTTAGGGTTCGGTCCAGGGACGTCGCCAGGGCCGAAGCGACTCCGGTCTCGTGATCTCCCTCCAGGGCTGAAGTGAGGGCCCATGCCAGAAGGCCGCTCAAATGCAGGATTAGGGATCGAGGCAGGCTTAGGTTTCGGGGGAGGGTCCCGGTTCGGGGTAGGGTTAGGGTTAGGGTTAGGTCCCAGGAGGTTCCAGGCGCCGAACCCACAGCAGGGCAGTGGTCTCCCCGAAGGGCTGAGTTGAGGGCACAAGGGACGGTGCCGGTCAGGATCCCTCTTTGGCTGCCACGGCCACACATGTTGTTCCTCCCGCGGTCGAGGAGGCCTCCGGAATCCTCTCGGGAGCTGCAGCCGGGCCTGGGAAACGACATGGTGAGCTTCCAGGTTCCTTGCCGAGTCAGCCTGCACCGCTTCTGGACCCCAGGCGCGTGATGCTGTCAGACGTTGGAATTGGGTCCCCATGAGGGGAGAGCCTTAGCTAGGGTTAGGGTTCGGTCCAGGGACGTCGCCAGGGCCGAAGCGACTCCGGTCTCGTGATCTCCCTCCAGGGCTGAAGTGAGGGCCCATGCCAGAAGGCCGCTCAAATGCAGGATTAGGGATCGAGGCAGGCTTAGGTTTCGGGGGAGGGTCCCGGTTCGGGGTAGGGTTAGGGTTAGGGTTAGGTCCCAGGAGGTTCCAGGCGCCGAACCCACAGCAGGGCAGTGGTCTCCCCGAAGGGCTGAGTTGAGGGCACAAGGGACGGTGCCGGTCAGGATCCCTCTTTGGCTGCCACGGCCACACATGTTGTTCCTCCCGCGGTCGAGGAGGCCTCCGGAATCCTCTCGGGAGCTGCAGCCGGGCCTGGGAAACGACATGGTGAGCTTCCAGGTTCCTTGCCGAGTCAGCCTGCACCGCTTCTGGACCCCAGGCGCGTGATGCTGTCAGACGTTGGAATTGGGTCCCCATGAGGGGAGAGCCTTAGCTAGGGTTAGGGTTCGGTCCAGGGACGTCGCCAGGGCCGAAGCGACTCCGGTCTCGTGATCTCCCTCCAGGGCTGAAGTGAGGGCCCATGCCAGAAGGCCGCTCAAATGCAGGATTAGGGATCGAGGCAGGCTTAGGTTTCGGGGGAGGGTCCCGGTTCGGGGTAGGGTTAGGGTTAGGGTTAGGTCCCAGGAGGTTCCAGGCGCCGAACCCACAGCAGGGCAGTGGTCTCCCCGAAGGGCTGAGTTGAGGGCACAAGGGACGGTGCCGGTCAGGATCCCTCTTTGGCTGCCACGGCCACACATGTTGTTCCTCCCGCGGTCGAGGAGGCCTCCGGAATCCTCTCGGGAGCTGCAGCCGGGCCTGGGAAACGACATGGTGAGCTTCCAGGTTCCTTGCCGAGTCAGCCTGCACCGCTTCTGGACCCCAGGCGCGTGATGCTGTCAGACGTTGGAATTGGGTCCCCATGAGGGGAGAGCCTTAGCTAGGGTTAGGGTTCGGTCCAGGGACGTCGCCAGGGCCGAAGCGACTCCGGTCTCGTGATCTCCCTCCAGGGCTGAAGTGAGGGCCCATGCCAGAAGGCCGCTCAAATGCAGGATTAGGGATCGAGGCAGGCTTAGGTTTCGGGGGAGGGTCCCGGTTCGGGGTAGGGTTAGGGTTAGGGTTAGGTCCCAGGAGGTTCCAGGCGCCGAACCCACAGCAGGGCAGTGGTCTCCCCGAAGGGCTGAGTTGAGGGCACAAGGGACGGTGCCGGTCAGGATCCCTCTTTGGCTGCCACGGCCACACATGTTGTTCCTCCCGCGGTCGAGGAGGCCTCCGGAATCCTCTCGGGAGCTGCAGCCGGGCCTGGGAAACGACATGGTGAGCTTCCAGGTTCCTTGCCGAGTCAGCCTGCACCGCTTCTGGACCCCAGGCGCGTGATGCTGTCAGACGTTGGAATTGGGTCCCCATGAGGGGAGAGCCTTAGCTAGGGTTAGGGTTCGGTCCAGGGACGTCGCCAGGGCCGAAGCGACTCCGGTCTCGTGATCTCCCTCCAGGGCTGAAGTGAGGGCCCATGCCAGAAGGCCGCTCAAATGCAGGATTAGGGATCGAGGCAGGCTTAGGTTTCGGGGGAGGGTCCCGGTTCGGGGTAGGGTTAGGGTTAGGGTTAGGTCCCAGGAGGTTCCAGGCGCCGAACCCACAGCAGGGCAGTGGTCTCCCCGAAGGGCTGAGTTGAGGGCACAAGGGACGGTGCCGGTCAGGATCCCTCTTTGGCTGCCACGGCCACACATGTTGTTCCTCCCGCGGTCGAGGAGGCCTCCGGAATCCTCTCGGGAGCTGCAGCCGGGCCTGGGAAACGACATGGTGAGCTTCCAGGTTCCTTGCCGAGTCAGCCTGCACCGCTTCTGGACCCCAGGCGCGTGATGCTGTCAGACGTTGGAATTGGGTCCCCATGAGGGGAGAGCCTTAGCTAGGGTTAGGGTTCGGTCCAGGGACGTCGCCAGGGCCGAAGCGACTCCGGTCTCGTGATCTCCCTCCAGGGCTGAAGTGAGGGCCCATGCCAGAAGGCCGCTCAAATGCAGGATTAGGGATCGAGGCAGGCTTAGGTTTCGGGGGAGGGTCCCGGTTCGGGGTAGGGTTAGGGTTAGGGTTAGGTCCCAGGAGGTTCCAGGCGCCGAACCCACAGCAGGGCAGTGGTCTCCCCGAAGGGCTGAGTTGAGGGCACAAGGGACGGTGCCGGTCAGGATCCCTCTTTGGCTGCCACGGCCACACATGTTGTTCCTCCCGCGGTCGAGGAGGCCTCCGGAATCCTCTCGGGAGCTGCAGCCGGGCCTGGGAAACGACATGGTGAGCTTCCAGGTTCCTTGCCGAGTCAGCCTGCACCGCTTCTGGACCCCAGGCGCGTGATGCTGTCAGACGTTGGAATTGGGTCCCCATGAGGGGAGAGCCTTAGCTAGGGTTAGGGTTCGGTCCAGGGACGTCGCCAGGGCCGAAGCGACTCCGGTCTCGTGATCTCCCTCCAGGGCTGAAGTGAGGGCCCATGCCAGAAGGCCGCTCAAATGCAGGATTAGGGATCGAGGCAGGCTTAGGTTTCGGGGGAGGGTCCCGGTTCGGGGTAGGGTTAGGGTTAGGGTTAGGTCCCAGGAGGTTCCAGGCGCCGAACCCACAGCAGGGCAGTGGTCTCCCCGAAGGGCTGAGTTGAGGGCACAAGGGACGGTGCCGGTCAGGATCCCTCTTTGGCTGCCACGGCCACACATGTTGTTCCTCCCGCGGTCGAGGAGGCCTCCGGAATCCTCTCGGGAGCTGCAGCCGGGCCTGGGAAACGACATGGTGAGCTTCCAGGTTCCTTGCCGAGTCAGCCTGCACCGCTTCTGGACCCCAGGCGCGTGATGCTGTCAGACGTTGGAATTGGGTCCCCATGAGGGGAGAGCCTTAGCTAGGGTTAGGGTTCGGTCCAGGGACGTCGCCAGGGCCGAAGCGACTCCGGTCTCGTGATCTCCCTCCAGGGCTGAAGTGAGGGCCCATGCCAGAAGGCCGCTCAAATGCAGGATTAGGGATCGAGGCAGGCTTAGGTTTCGGGGGAGGGTCCCGGTTCGGGGTAGGGTTAGGGTTAGGGTTAGGTCCCAGGAGGTTCCAGGCGCCGAACCCACAGCAGGGCAGTGGTCTCCCCGAAGGGCTGAGTTGAGGGCACAAGGGACGGTGCCGGTCAGGATCCCTCTTTGGCTGCCACGGCCACACATGTTGTTCCTCCCGCGGTCGAGGAGGCCTCCGGAATCCTCTCGGGAGCTGCAGCCGGGCCTGGGAAACGACATGGTGAGCTTCCAGGTTCCTTGCCGAGTCAGCCTGCACCGCTTCTGGACCCCAGGCGCGTGATGCTGTCAGACGTTGGAATTGGGTCCCCATGAGGGGAGAGCCTTAGCTAGGGTTAGGGTTCGGTCCAGGGACGTCGCCAGGGCCGAAGCGACTCCGGTCTCGTGATCTCCCTCCAGGGCTGAAGTGAGGGCCCATGCCAGAAGGCCGCTCAAATGCAGGATTAGGGATCGAGGCAGGCTTAGGTTTCGGGGGAGGGTCCCGGTTCGGGGTAGGGTTAGGGTTAGGGTTAGGTCCCAGGAGGTTCCAGGCGCCGAACCCACAGCAGGGCAGTGGTCTCCCCGAAGGGCTGAGTTGAGGGCACAAGGGACGGTGCCGGTCAGGATCCCTCTTTGGCTGCCACGGCCACACATGTTGTTCCTCCCGCGGTCGAGGAGGCCTCCGGAATCCTCTCGGGAGCTGCAGCCGGGCCTGGGAAACGACATGGTGAGCTTCCAGGTTCCTTGCCGAGTCAGCCTGCACCGCTTCTGGACCCCAGGCGCGTGATGCTGTCAGACGTTGGAATTGGGTCCCCATGAGGGGAGAGCCTTAGCTAGGGTTAGGGTTCGGTCCAGGGACGTCGCCAGGGCCGAAGCGACTCCGGTCTCGTGATCTCCCTCCAGGGCTGAAGTGAGGGCCCATGCCAGAAGGCCGCTCAAATGCAGGATTAGGGATCGAGGCAGGCTTAGGTTTCGGGGGAGGGTCCCGGTTCGGGGTAGGGTTAGGGTTAGGGTTAGGTCCCAGGAGGTTCCAGGCGCCGAACCCACAGCAGGGCAGTGGTCTCCCCGAAGGGCTGAGTTGAGGGCACAAGGGACGGTGCCGGTCAGGATCCCTCTTTGGCTGCCACGGCCACACATGTTGTTCCTCCCGCGGTCGAGGAGGCCTCCGGAATCCTCTCGGGAGCTGCAGCCGGGCCTGGGAAACGACATGGTGAGCTTCCAGGTTCCTTGCCGAGTCAGCCTGCACCGCTTCTGGACCCCAGGCGCGTGATGCTGTCAGACGTTGGAATTGGGTCCCCATGAGGGGAGAGCCTTAGCTAGGGTTAGGGTTCGGTCCAGGGACGTCGCCAGGGCCGAAGCGACTCCGGTCTCGTGATCTCCCTCCAGGGCTGAAGTGAGGGCCCATGCCAGAAGGCCGCTCAAATGCAGGATTAGGGATCGAGGCAGGCTTAGGTTTCGGGGGAGGGTCCCGGTTCGGGGTAGGGTTAGGGTTAGGGTTAGGTCCCAGGAGGTTCCAGGCGCCGAACCCACAGCAGGGCAGTGGTCTCCCCGAAGGGCTGAGTTGAGGGCACAAGGGACGGTGCCGGTCAGGATCCCTCTTTGGCTGCCACGGCCACACATGTTGTTCCTCCCGCGGTCGAGGAGGCCTCCGGAATCCTCTCGGGAGCTGCAGCCGGGCCTGGGAAACGACATGGTGAGCTTCCAGGTTCCTTGCCGAGTCAGCCTGCACCGCTTCTGGACCCCAGGCGCGTGATGCTGTCAGACGTTGGAATTGGGTCCCCATGAGGGGAGAGCCTTAGCTAGGGTTAGGGTTCGGTCCAGGGACGTCGCCAGGGCCGAAGCGACTCCGGTCTCGTGATCTCCCTCCAGGGCTGAAGTGAGGGCCCATGCCAGAAGGCCGCTCAAATGCAGGATTAGGGATCGAGGCAGGCTTAGGTTTCGGGGGAGGGTCCCGGTTCGGGGTAGGGTTAGGGTTAGGGTTAGGTCCCAGGAGGTTCCAGGCGCCGAACCCACAGCAGGGCAGTGGTCTCCCCGAAGGGCTGAGTTGAGGGCACAAGGGACGGTGCCGGTCAGGATCCCTCTTTGGCTGCCACGGCCACACATGTTGTTCCTCCCGCGGTCGAGGAGGCCTCCGGAATCCTCTCGGGAGCTGCAGCCGGGCCTGGGAAACGACATGGTGAGCTTCCAGGTTCCTTGCCGAGTCAGCCTGCACCGCTTCTGGACCCCAGGCGCGTGATGCTGTCAGACGTTGGAATTGGGTCCCCATGAGGGGAGAGCCTTAGCTAGGGTTAGGGTTCGGTCCAGGGACGTCGCCAGGGCCGAAGCGACTCCGGTCTCGTGATCTCCCTCCAGGGCTGAAGTGAGGGCCCATGCCAGAAGGCCGCTCAAATGCAGGATTAGGGATCGAGGCAGGCTTAGGTTTCGGGGGAGGGTCCCGGTTCGGGGTAGGGTTAGGGTTAGGGTTAGGTCCCAGGAGGTTCCAGGCGCCGAACCCACAGCAGGGCAGTGGTCTCCCCGAAGGGCTGAGTTGAGGGCACAAGGGACGGTGCCGGTCAGGATCCCTCTTTGGCTGCCACGGCCACACATGTTGTTCCTCCCGCGGTCGAGGAGGCCTCCGGAATCCTCTCGGGAGCTGCAGCCGGGCCTGGGAAACGACATGGTGAGCTTCCAGGTTCCTTGCCGAGTCAGCCTGCACCGCTTCTGGACCCCAGGCGCGTGATGCTGTCAGACGTTGGAATTGGGTCCCCATGAGGGGAGAGCCTTAGCTAGGGTTAGGGTTCGGTCCAGGGACGTCGCCAGGGCCGAAGCGACTCCGGTCTCGTGATCTCCCTCCAGGGCTGAAGTGAGGGCCCATGCCAGAAGGCCGCTCAAATGCAGGATTAGGGATCGAGGCAGGCTTAGGTTTCGGGGGAGGGTCCCGGTTCGGGGTAGGGTTAGGGTTAGGGTTAGGTCCCAGGAGGTTCCAGGCGCCGAACCCACAGCAGGGCAGTGGTCTCCCCGAAGGGCTGAGTTGAGGGCACAAGGGACGGTGCCGGTCAGGATCCCTCTTTGGCTGCCACGGCCACACATGTTGTTCCTCCCGCGGTCGAGGAGGCCTCCGGAATCCTCTCGGGAGCTGCAGCCGGGCCTGGGAAACGACATGGTGAGCTTCCAGGTTCCTTGCCGAGTCAGCCTGCACCGCTTCTGGACCCCAGGCGCGTGATGCTGTCAGACGTTGGAATTGGGTCCCCATGAGGGGAGAGCCTTAGCTAGGGTTAGGGTTCGGTCCAGGGACGTCGCCAGGGCCGAAGCGACTCCGGTCTCGTGATCTCCCTCCAGGGCTGAAGTGAGGGCCCATGCCAGAAGGCCGCTCAAATGCAGGATTAGGGATCGAGGCAGGCTTAGGTTTCGGGGGAGGGTCCCGGTTCGGGGTAGGGTTAGGGTTAGGGTTAGGTCCCAGGAGGTTCCAGGCGCCGAACCCACAGCAGGGCAGTGGTCTCCCCGAAGGGCTGAGTTGAGGGCACAAGGGACGGTGCCGGTCAGGATCCCTCTTTGGCTGCCACGGCCACACATGTTGTTCCTCCCGCGGTCGAGGAGGCCTCCGGAATCCTCTCGGGAGCTGCAGCCGGGCCTGGGAAACGACATGGTGAGCTTCCAGGTTCCTTGCCGAGTCAGCCTGCACCGCTTCTGGACCCCAGGCGCGTGATGCTGTCAGACGTTGGAATTGGGTCCCCATGAGGGGAGAGCCTTAGCTAGGGTTAGGGTTCGGTCCAGGGACGTCGCCAGGGCCGAAGCGACTCCGGTCTCGTGATCTCCCTCCAGGGCTGAAGTGAGGGCCCATGCCAGAAGGCCGCTCAAATGCAGGATTAGGGATCGAGGCAGGCTTAGGTTTCGGGGGAGGGTCCCGGTTCGGGGTAGGGTTAGGGTTAGGGTTAGGTCCCAGGAGGTTCCAGGCGCCGAACCCACAGCAGGGCAGTGGTCTCCCCGAAGGGCTGAGTTGAGGGCACAAGGGACGGTGCCGGTCAGGATCCCTCTTTGGCTGCCACGGCCACACATGTTGTTCCTCCCGCGGTCGAGGAGGCCTCCGGAATCCTCTCGGGAGCTGCAGCCGGGCCTGGGAAACGACATGGTGAGCTTCCAGGTTCCTTGCCGAGTCAGCCTGCACCGCTTCTGGACCCCAGGCGCGTGATGCTGTCAGACGTTGGAATTGGGTCCCCATGAGGGGAGAGCCTTAGCTAGGGTTAGGGTTCGGTCCAGGGACGTCGCCAGGGCCGAAGCGACTCCGGTCTCGTGATCTCCCTCCAGGGCTGAAGTGAGGGCCCATGCCAGAAGGCCGCTCAAATGCAGGATTAGGGATCGAGGCAGGCTTAGGTTTCGGGGGAGGGTCCCGGTTCGGGGTAGGGTTAGGGTTAGGGTTAGGTCCCAGGAGGTTCCAGGCGCCGAACCCACAGCAGGGCAGTGGTCTCCCCGAAGGGCTGAGTTGAGGGCACAAGGGACGGTGCCGGTCAGGATCCCTCTTTGGCTGCCACGGCCACACATGTTGTTCCTCCCGCGGTCGAGGAGGCCTCCGGAATCCTCTCGGGAGCTGCAGCCGGGCCTGGGAAACGACATGGTGAGCTTCCAGGTTCCTTGCCGAGTCAGCCTGCACCGCTTCTGGACCCCAGGCGCGTGATGCTGTCAGACGTTGGAATTGGGTCCCCATGAGGGGAGAGCCTTAGCTAGGGTTAGGGTTCGGTCCAGGGACGTCGCCAGGGCCGAAGCGACTCCGGTCTCGTGATCTCCCTCCAGGGCTGAAGTGAGGGCCCATGCCAGAAGGCCGCTCAAATGCAGGATTAGGGATCGAGGCAGGCTTAGGTTTCGGGGGAGGGTCCCGGTTCGGGGTAGGGTTAGGGTTAGGGTTAGGTCCCAGGAGGTTCCAGGCGCCGAACCCACAGCAGGGCAGTGGTCTCCCCGAAGGGCTGAGTTGAGGGCACAAGGGACGGTGCCGGTCAGGATCCCTCTTTGGCTGCCACGGCCACACATGTTGTTCCTCCCGCGGTCGAGGAGGCCTCCGGAATCCTCTCGGGAGCTGCAGCCGGGCCTGGGAAACGACATGGTGAGCTTCCAGGTTCCTTGCCGAGTCAGCCTGCACCGCTTCTGGACCCCAGGCGCGTGATGCTGTCAGACGTTGGAATTGGGTCCCCATGAGGGGAGAGCCTTAGCTAGGGTTAGGGTTCGGTCCAGGGACGTCGCCAGGGCCGAAGCGACTCCGGTCTCGTGATCTCCCTCCAGGGCTGAAGTGAGGGCCCATGCCAGAAGGCCGCTCAAATGCAGGATTAGGGATCGAGGCAGGCTTAGGTTTCGGGGGAGGGTCCCGGTTCGGGGTAGGGTTAGGGTTAGGGTTAGGTCCCAGGAGGTTCCAGGCGCCGAACCCACAGCAGGGCAGTGGTCTCCCCGAAGGGCTGAGTTGAGGGCACAAGGGACGGTGCCGGTCAGGATCCCTCTTTGGCTGCCACGGCCACACATGTTGTTCCTCCCGCGGTCGAGGAGGCCTCCGGAATCCTCTCGGGAGCTGCAGCCGGGCCTGGGAAACGACATGGTGAGCTTCCAGGTTCCTTGCCGAGTCAGCCTGCACCGCTTCTGGACCCCAGGCGCGTGATGCTGTCAGACGTTGGAATTGGGTCCCCATGAGGGGAGAGCCTTAGCTAGGGTTAGGGTTCGGTCCAGGGACGTCGCCAGGGCCGAAGCGACTCCGGTCTCGTGATCTCCCTCCAGGGCTGAAGTGAGGGCCCATGCCAGAAGGCCGCTCAAATGCAGGATTAGGGATCGAGGCAGGCTTAGGTTTCGGGGGAGGGTCCCGGTTCGGGGTAGGGTTAGGGTTAGGGTTAGGTCCCAGGAGGTTCCAGGCGCCGAACCCACAGCAGGGCAGTGGTCTCCCCGAAGGGCTGAGTTGAGGGCACAAGGGACGGTGCCGGTCAGGATCCCTCTTTGGCTGCCACGGCCACACATGTTGTTCCTCCCGCGGTCGAGGAGGCCTCCGGAATCCTCTCGGGAGCTGCAGCCGGGCCTGGGAAACGACATGGTGAGCTTCCAGGTTCCTTGCCGAGTCAGCCTGCACCGCTTCTGGACCCCAGGCGCGTGATGCTGTCAGACGTTGGAATTGGGTCCCCATGAGGGGAGAGCCTTAGCTAGGGTTAGGGTTCGGTCCAGGGACGTCGCCAGGGCCGAAGCGACTCCGGTCTCGTGATCTCCCTCCAGGGCTGAAGTGAGGGCCCATGCCAGAAGGCCGCTCAAATGCAGGATTAGGGATCGAGGCAGGCTTAGGTTTCGGGGGAGGGTCCCGGTTCGGGGTAGGGTTAGGGTTAGGGTTAGGTCCCAGGAGGTTCCAGGCGCCGAACCCACAGCAGGGCAGTGGTCTCCCCGAAGGGCTGAGTTGAGGGCACAAGGGACGGTGCCGGTCAGGATCCCTCTTTGGCTGCCACGGCCACACATGTTGTTCCTCCCGCGGTCGAGGAGGCCTCCGGAATCCTCTCGGGAGCTGCAGCCGGGCCTGGGAAACGACATGGTGAGCTTCCAGGTTCCTTGCCGAGTCAGCCTGCACCGCTTCTGGACCCCAGGCGCGTGATGCTGTCAGACGTTGGAATTGGGTCCCCATGAGGGGAGAGCCTTAGCTAGGGTTAGGGTTCGGTCCAGGGACGTCGCCAGGGCCGAAGCGACTCCGGTCTCGTGATCTCCCTCCAGGGCTGAAGTGAGGGCCCATGCCAGAAGGCCGCTCAAATGCAGGATTAGGGATCGAGGCAGGCTTAGGTTTCGGGGGAGGGTCCCGGTTCGGGGTAGGGTTAGGGTTAGGGTTAGGTCCCAGGAGGTTCCAGGCGCCGAACCCACAGCAGGGCAGTGGTCTCCCCGAAGGGCTGAGTTGAGGGCACAAGGGACGGTGCCGGTCAGGATCCCTCTTTGGCTGCCACGGCCACACATGTTGTTCCTCCCGCGGTCGAGGAGGCCTCCGGAATCCTCTCGGGAGCTGCAGCCGGGCCTGGGAAACGACATGGTGAGCTTCCAGGTTCCTTGCCGAGTCAGCCTGCACCGCTTCTGGACCCCAGGCGCGTGATGCTGTCAGACGTTGGAATTGGGTCCCCATGAGGGGAGAGCCTTAGCTAGGGTTAGGGTTCGGTCCAGGGACGTCGCCAGGGCCGAAGCGACTCCGGTCTCGTGATCTCCCTCCAGGGCTGAAGTGAGGGCCCATGCCAGAAGGCCGCTCAAATGCAGGATTAGGGATCGAGGCAGGCTTAGGTTTCGGGGGAGGGTCCCGGTTCGGGGTAGGGTTAGGGTTAGGGTTAGGTCCCAGGAGGTTCCAGGCGCCGAACCCACAGCAGGGCAGTGGTCTCCCCGAAGGGCTGAGTTGAGGGCACAAGGGACGGTGCCGGTCAGGATCCCTCTTTGGCTGCCACGGCCACACATGTTGTTCCTCCCGCGGTCGAGGAGGCCTCCGGAATCCTCTCGGGAGCTGCAGCCGGGCCTGGGAAACGACATGGTGAGCTTCCAGGTTCCTTGCCGAGTCAGCCTGCACCGCTTCTGGACCCCAGGCGCGTGATGCTGTCAGACGTTGGAATTGGGTCCCCATGAGGGGAGAGCCTTAGCTAGGGTTAGGGTTCGGTCCAGGGACGTCGCCAGGGCCGAAGCGACTCCGGTCTCGTGATCTCCCTCCAGGGCTGAAGTGAGGGCCCATGCCAGAAGGCCGCTCAAATGCAGGATTAGGGATCGAGGCAGGCTTAGGTTTCGGGGGAGGGTCCCGGTTCGGGGTAGGGTTAGGGTTAGGGTTAGGTCCCAGGAGGTTCCAGGCGCCGAACCCACAGCAGGGCAGTGGTCTCCCCGAAGGGCTGAGTTGAGGGCACAAGGGACGGTGCCGGTCAGGATCCCTCTTTGGCTGCCACGGCCACACATGTTGTTCCTCCCGCGGTCGAGGAGGCCTCCGGAATCCTCTCGGGAGCTGCAGCCGGGCCTGGGAAACGACATGGTGAGCTTCCAGGTTCCTTGCCGAGTCAGCCTGCACCGCTTCTGGACCCCAGGCGCGTGATGCTGTCAGACGTTGGAATTGGGTCCCCATGAGGGGAGAGCCTTAGCTAGGGTTAGGGTTCGGTCCAGGGACGTCGCCAGGGCCGAAGCGACTCCGGTCTCGTGATCTCCCTCCAGGGCTGAAGTGAGGGCCCATGCCAGAAGGCCGCTCAAATGCAGGATTAGGGATCGAGGCAGGCTTAGGTTTCGGGGGAGGGTCCCGGTTCGGGGTAGGGTTAGGGTTAGGGTTAGGTCCCAGGAGGTTCCAGGCGCCGAACCCACAGCAGGGCAGTGGTCTCCCCGAAGGGCTGAGTTGAGGGCACAAGGGACGGTGCCGGTCAGGATCCCTCTTTGGCTGCCACGGCCACACATGTTGTTCCTCCCGCGGTCGAGGAGGCCTCCGGAATCCTCTCGGGAGCTGCAGCCGGGCCTGGGAAACGACATGGTGAGCTTCCAGGTTCCTTGCCGAGTCAGCCTGCACCGCTTCTGGACCCCAGGCGCGTGATGCTGTCAGACGTTGGAATTGGGTCCCCATGAGGGGAGAGCCTTAGCTAGGGTTAGGGTTCGGTCCAGGGACGTCGCCAGGGCCGAAGCGACTCCGGTCTCGTGATCTCCCTCCAGGGCTGAAGTGAGGGCCCATGCCAGAAGGCCGCTCAAATGCAGGATTAGGGATCGAGGCAGGCTTAGGTTTCGGGGGAGGGTCCCGGTTCGGGGTAGGGTTAGGGTTAGGGTTAGGTCCCAGGAGGTTCCAGGCGCCGAACCCACAGCAGGGCAGTGGTCTCCCCGAAGGGCTGAGTTGAGGGCACAAGGGACGGTGCCGGTCAGGATCCCTCTTTGGCTGCCACGGCCACACATGTTGTTCCTCCCGCGGTCGAGGAGGCCTCCGGAATCCTCTCGGGAGCTGCAGCCGGGCCTGGGAAACGACATGGTGAGCTTCCAGGTTCCTTGCCGAGTCAGCCTGCACCGCTTCTGGACCCCAGGCGCGTGATGCTGTCAGACGTTGGAATTGGGTCCCCATGAGGGGAGAGCCTTAGCTAGGGTTAGGGTTCGGTCCAGGGACGTCGCCAGGGCCGAAGCGACTCCGGTCTCGTGATCTCCCTCCAGGGCTGAAGTGAGGGCCCATGCCAGAAGGCCGCTCAAATGCAGGATTAGGGATCGAGGCAGGCTTAGGTTTCGGGGGAGGGTCCCGGTTCGGGGTAGGGTTAGGGTTAGGGTTAGGTCCCAGGAGGTTCCAGGCGCCGAACCCACAGCAGGGCAGTGGTCTCCCCGAAGGGCTGAGTTGAGGGCACAAGGGACGGTGCCGGTCAGGATCCCTCTTTGGCTGCCACGGCCACACATGTTGTTCCTCCCGCGGTCGAGGAGGCCTCCGGAATCCTCTCGGGAGCTGCAGCCGGGCCTGGGAAACGACATGGTGAGCTTCCAGGTTCCTTGCCGAGTCAGCCTGCACCGCTTCTGGACCCCAGGCGCGTGATGCTGTCAGACGTTGGAATTGGGTCCCCATGAGGGGAGAGCCTTAGCTAGGGTTAGGGTTCGGTCCAGGGACGTCGCCAGGGCCGAAGCGACTCCGGTCTCGTGATCTCCCTCCAGGGCTGAAGTGAGGGCCCATGCCAGAAGGCCGCTCAAATGCAGGATTAGGGATCGAGGCAGGCTTAGGTTTCGGGGGAGGGTCCCGGTTCGGGGTAGGGTTAGGGTTAGGGTTAGGTCCCAGGAGGTTCCAGGCGCCGAACCCACAGCAGGGCAGTGGTCTCCCCGAAGGGCTGAGTTGAGGGCACAAGGGACGGTGCCGGTCAGGATCCCTCTTTGGCTGCCACGGCCACACATGTTGTTCCTCCCGCGGTCGAGGAGGCCTCCGGAATCCTCTCGGGAGCTGCAGCCGGGCCTGGGAAACGACATGGTGAGCTTCCAGGTTCCTTGCCGAGTCAGCCTGCACCGCTTCTGGACCCCAGGCGCGTGATGCTGTCAGACGTTGGAATTGGGTCCCCATGAGGGGAGAGCCTTAGCTAGGGTTAGGGTTCGGTCCAGGGACGTCGCCAGGGCCGAAGCGACTCCGGTCTCGTGATCTCCCTCCAGGGCTGAAGTGAGGGCCCATGCCAGAAGGCCGCTCAAATGCAGGATTAGGGATCGAGGCAGGATTAGGTTTCGGGGGAGGGTCCCGGTTCGGGGTAGGGTTAGGGTTAGGGTTAGGTCCCAGGAGGTTCCAGGCGCCGAACCCACAGCAGGGCAGTGGTCTCCCCGAAGGGCTGAGTTGAGGGCACAAGGGACGGTGCCGGTCAGGATCCCTCTTTGGCTGCCACGGCCACACATGTTGTTCCTCCCGCGGTCGAGGAGGCCTCCGGAATCCTCTCGGGAGCTGCAGCCGGGCCTGGGAAACGACATGGTGAGCTTCCAGGTTCCTTGCCGAGTCAGCCTGCACCGCTTCTGGACCCCAGGCGCGTGATGCTGTCAGACGTTGGAATTGGGTCCCCATGAGGGGAGAGCCTTAGCTAGGGTTAGGGTTCGGTCCAGGGACGTCGCCAGGGCCGAAGCGACTCCGGTCTCGTGATCTCCCTCCAGGGCTGAAGTGAGGGCCCATGCCAGAAGGCCGCTCAAATGCAGGATTAGGGATCGAGGCAGGATTAGGTTTCGGGGGAGGGTCCCGGTTCGGGGTAGGGTTAGGGTTAGGGTTAGGTCCCAGGAGGTTCCAGGCGCCGAACCCACAGCAGGGCAGTGGTCTCCCCGAAGGGCTGAGTTGAGGGCACAAGGGACGGTGCCGGTCAGGATCCCTCTTTGGCTGCCACGGCCACACATGTTGTTCCTCCCGCGGTCGAGGAGGCCTCCGGAATCCTCTCGGGAGCTGCAGCCGGGCCTGGGAAACGACATGGTGAGCTTCCAGGTTCCTTGCCGAGTCAGCCTGCACCGCTTCTGGACCCCAGGCGCGTGATGCTGTCAGACGTTGGAATTGGGTCCCCATGAGGGGAGAGCCTTAGCTAGGGTTAGGGTTCGGTCCAGGGACGTCGCCAGGGCCGAAGCGACTCCGGTCTCGTGATCTCCCTCCAGGGCTGAAGTGAGGGCCCATGCCAGAAGGCCGCTCAAATGCAGGATTAGGGATCGAGGCAGGATTAGGTTTCGGGGGAGGGTCCCGGTTCGGGGTAGGGTTAGGGTTAGGGTTAGGTCCCAGGAGGTTCCAGGCGCCGAACCCACAGCAGGGCAGTGGTCTCCCCGAAGGGCTGAGTTGAGGGCACAAGGGACGGTGCCGGTCAGGATCCCTCTTTGGCTGCCACGGCCACACATGTTGTTCCTCCCGCGGTCGAGGAGGCCTCCGGAATCCTCTCGGGAGCTGCAGCCGGGCCTGGGAAACGACATGGTGAGCTTCCAGGTTCCTTGCCGAGTCAGCCTGCACCGCTTCTGGACCCCAGGCGCGTGATGCTGTCAGACGTTGGAATTGGGTCCCCATGAGGGGAGAGCCTTAGCTAGGGTTAGGGTTCGGTCCAGGGACGTCGCCAGGGCCGAAGCGACTCCGGTCTCGTGATCTCCCTCCAGGGCTGAAGTGAGGGCCCATGCCAGAAGGCCGCTCAAATGCAGGATTAGGGATCGAGGCAGGATTAGGTTTCGGGGGAGGGTCCCGGTTCGGGGTAGGGTTAGGGTTAGGGTTAGGTCCCAGGAGGTTCCAGGCGCCGAACCCACAGCAGGGCAGTGGTCTCCCCGAAGGGCTGAGTTGAGGGCACAAGGGACGGTGCCGGTCAGGATCCCTCTTTGGCTGCCACGGCCACACATGTTGTTCCTCCCGCGGTCGAGGAGGCCTCCGGAATCCTCTCGGGAGCTGCAGCCGGGCCTGGGAAACGACATGGTGAGCTTCCAGGTTCCTTGCCGAGTCAGCCTGCACCGCTTCTGGACCCCAGGCGCGTGATGCTGTCAGACGTTGGAATTGGGTCCCCATGAGGGGAGAGCCTTAGCTAGGGTTAGGGTTCGGTCCAGGGACGTCGCCAGGGCCGAAGCGACTCCGGTCTCGTGATCTCCCTCCAGGGCTGAAGTGAGGGCCCATGCCAGAAGGCCGCTCAAATGCAGGATTAGGGATCGAGGCAGGATTAGGTTTCGGGGGAGGGTCCCGGTTCGGGGTAGGGTTAGGGTTAGGGTTAGGTCCCAGGAGGTTCCAGGCGCCGAACCCACAGCAGGGCAGTGGTCTCCCCGAAGGGCTGAGTTGAGGGCACAAGGGACGGTGCCGGTCAGGATCCCTCTTTGGCTGCCACGGCCACACATGTTGTTCCTCCCGCGGTCGAGGAGGCCTCCGGAATCCTCTCGGGAGCTGCAGCCGGGCCTGGGAAACGACATGGTGAGCTTCCAGGTTCCTTGCCGAGTCAGCCTGCACCGCTTCTGGACCCCAGGCGCGTGATGCTGTCAGACGTTGGAATTGGGTCCCCATGAGGGGAGAGCCTTAGCTAGGGTTAGGGTTCGGTCCAGGGACGTCGCCAGGGCCGAAGCGACTCCGGTCTCGTGATCTCCCTCCAGGGCTGAAGTGAGGGCCCATGCCAGAAGGCCGCTCAAATGCAGGATTAGGGATCGAGGCAGGATTAGGTTTCGGGGGAGGGTCCCGGTTCGGGGTAGGGTTAGGGTTAGGGTTAGGTCCCAGGAGGTTCCAGGCGCCGAACCCACAGCAGGGCAGTGGTCTCCCCGAAGGGCTGAGTTGAGGGCACAAGGGACGGTGCCGGTCAGGATCCCTCTTTGGCTGCCACGGCCACACATGTTGTTCCTCCCGCGGTCGAGGAGGCCTCCGGAATCCTCTCGGGAGCTGCAGCCGGGCCTGGGAAACGACATGGTGAGCTTCCAGGTTCCTTGCCGAGTCAGCCTGCACCGCTTCTGGACCCCAGGCGCGTGATGCTGTCAGACGTTGGAATTGGGTCCCCATGAGGGGAGAGCCTTAGCTAGGGTTAGGGTTCGGTCCAGGGACGTCGCCAGGGCCGAAGCGACTCCGGTCTCGTGATCTCCCTCCAGGGCTGAAGTGAGGGCCCATGCCAGAAGGCCGCTCAAATGCAGGATTAGGGATCGAGGCAGGATTAGGTTTCGGGGGAGGGTCCCGGTTCGGGGTAGGGTTAGGGTTAGGGTTAGGTCCCAGGAGGTTCCAGGCGCCGAACCCACAGCAGGGCAGTGGTCTCCCCGAAGGGCTGAGTTGAGGGCACAAGGGACGGTGCCGGTCAGGATCCCTCTTTGGCTGCCACGGCCACACATGTTGTTCCTCCCGCGGTCGAGGAGGCCTCCGGAATCCTCTCGGGAGCTGCAGCCGGGCCTGGGAAACGACATGGTGAGCTTCCAGGTTCCTTGCCGAGTCAGCCTGCACCGCTTCTGGACCCCAGGCGCGTGATGCTGTCAGACGTTGGAATTGGGTCCCCATGAGGGGAGAGCCTTAGCTAGGGTTAGGGTTCGGTCCAGGGACGTCGCCAGGGCCGAAGCGACTCCGGTCTCGTGATCTCCCTCCAGGGCTGAAGTGAGGGCCCATGCCAGAAGGCCGCTCAAATGCAGGATTAGGGATCGAGGCAGGCTTAGGTTTCGGGGGAGGGTCCCGGTTCGGGGTAGGGTTAGGGTTAGGGTTAGGTCCCAGGAGGTTCCAGGCGCCGAACCCACAGCAGGGCAGTGGTCTCCCCGAAGGGCTGAGTTGAGGGCACAAGGGACGGTGCCGGTCAGGATCCCTCTTTGGCTGCCACGGCCACACATGTTGTTCCTCCCGCGGTCGAGGAGGCCTCCGGAATCCTCTCGGGAGCTGCAGCCGGGCCTGGGAAACGACATGGTGAGCTTCCAGGTTCCTTGCCGAGTCAGCCTGCACCGCTTCTGGACCCCAGGCGCGTGATGCTGTCAGACGTTGGAATTGGGTCCCCATGAGGGGAGAGCCTTAGCTAGGGTTAGGGTTCGGTCCAGGGACGTCGCCAGGGCCGAAGCGACTCCGGTCTCGTGATCTCCCTCCAGGGCTGAAGTGAGGGCCCATGCCAGAAGGCCGCTCAAATGCAGGATTAGGGATCGAGGCAGGATTAGGTTTCGGGGGAGGGTCCCGGTTCGGGGTAGGGTTAGGGTTAGGGTTAGGTCCCAGGAGGTTCCAGGCGCCGAACCCACAGCAGGGCAGTGGTCTCCCCGAAGGGCTGAGTTGAGGGCACAAGGGACGGTGCCGGTCAGGATCCCTCTTTGGCTGCCACGGCCACACATGTTGTTCCTCCCGCGGTCGAGGAGGCCTCCGGAATCCTCTCGGGAGCTGCAGCCGGGCCTGGGAAACGACATGGTGAGCTTCCAGGTTCCTTGCCGAGTCAGCCTGCACCGCTTCTGGACCCCAGGCGCGTGATGCTGTCAGACGTTGGAATTGGGTCCCCATGAGGGGAGAGCCTTAGCTAGGGTTAGGGTTCGGTCCAGGGACGTCGCCAGGGCCGAAGCGACTCCGGTCTCGTGATCTCCCTCCAGGGCTGAAGTGAGGGCCCATGCCAGAAGGCCGCTCAAATGCAGGATTAGGGATCGAGGCAGGCTTAGGTTTCGGGGGAGGGTCCCGGTTCGGGGTAGGGTTAGGGTTAGGGTTAGGTCCCAGGAGGTTCCAGGCGCCGAACCCACAGCAGGGCAGTGGTCTCCCCGAAGGGCTGAGTTGAGGGCACAAGGGACGGTGCCGGTCAGGATCCCTCTTTGGCTGCCACGGCCACACATGTTGTTCCTCCCGCGGTCGAGGAGGCCTCCGGAATCCTCTCGGGAGCTGCAGCCGGGCCTGGGAAACGACATGGTGAGCTTCCAGGTTCCTTGCCGAGTCAGCCTGCACCGCTTCTGGACCCCAGGCGCGTGATGCTGTCAGACGTTGGAATTGGGTCCCCATGAGGGGAGAGCCTTAGCTAGGGTTAGGGTTCGGTCCAGGGACGTCGCCAGGGCCGAAGCGACTCCGGTCTCGTGATCTCCCTCCAGGGCTGAAGTGAGGGCCCATGCCAGAAGGCCGCTCAAATGCAGGATTAGGGATCGAGGCAGGATTAGGTTTCGGGGGAGGGTCCCGGTTCGGGGTAGGGTTAGGGTTAGGGTTAGGTCCCAGGAGGTTCCAGGCGCCGAACCCACAGCAGGGCAGTGGTCTCCCCGAAGGGCTGAGTTGAGGGCACAAGGGACGGTGCCGGTCAGGATCCCTCTTTGGCTGCCACGGCCACACATGTTGTTCCTCCCGCGGTCGAGGAGGCCTCCGGAATCCTCTCGGGAGCTGCAGCCGGGCCTGGGAAACGACATGGTGAGCTTCCAGGTTCCTTGCCGAGTCAGCCTGCACCGCTTCTGGACCCCAGGCGCGTGATGCTGTCAGACGTTGGAATTGGGTCCCCATGAGGGGAGAGCCTTAGCTAGGGTTAGGGTTCGGTCCAGGGACGTCGCCAGGGCCGAAGCGACTCCGGTCTCGTGATCTCCCTCCAGGGCTGAAGTGAGGGCCCATGCCAGAAGGCCGCTCAAATGCAGGATTAGGGATCGAGGCAGGATTAGGTTTCGGGGGAGGGTCCCGGTTCGGGGTAGGGTTAGGGTTAGGGTTAGGTCCCAGGAGGTTCCAGGCGCCGAACCCACAGCAGGGCAGTGGTCTCCCCGAAGGGCTGAGTTGAGGGCACAAGGGACGGTGCCGGTCAGGATCCCTCTTTGGCTGCCACGGCCACACATGTTGTTCCTCCCGCGGTCGAGGAGGCCTCCGGAATCCTCTCGGGAGCTGCAGCCGGGCCTGGGAAACGACATGGTGAGCTTCCAGGTTCCTTGCCGAGTCAGCCTGCACCGCTTCTGGACCCCAGGCGCGTGATGCTGTCAGACGTTGGAATTGGGTCCCCATGAGGGGAGAGCCTTAGCTAGGGTTAGGGTTCGGTCCAGGGACGTCGCCAGGGCCGAAGCGACTCCGGTCTCGTGATCTCCCTCCAGGGCTGAAGTGAGGGCCCATGCCAGAAGGCCGCTCAAATGCAGGATTAGGGATCGAGGCAGGATTAGGTTTCGGGGGAGGGTCCCGGTTCGGGGTAGGGTTAGGGTTAGGGTTAGGTCCCAGGAGGTTCCAGGCGCCGAACCCACAGCAGGGCAGTGGTCTCCCCGAAGGGCTGAGTTGAGGGCACAAGGGACGGTGCCGGTCAGGATCCCTCTTTGGCTGCCACGGCCACACATGTTGTTCCTCCCGCGGTCGAGGAGGCCTCCGGAATCCTCTCGGGAGCTGCAGCCGGGCCTGGGAAACGACATGGTGAGCTTCCAGGTTCCTTGCCGAGTCAGCCTGCACCGCTTCTGGACCCCAGGCGCGTGATGCTGTCAGACGTTGGAATTGGGTCCCCATGAGGGGAGAGCCTTAGCTAGGGTTAGGGTTCGGTCCAGGGACGTCGCCAGGGCCGAAGCGACTCCGGTCTCGTGATCTCCCTCCAGGGCTGAAGTGAGGGCCCATGCCAGAAGGCCGCTCAAATGCAGGATTAGGGATCGAGGCAGGATTAGGTTTCGGGGGAGGGTCCCGGTTCGGGGTAGGGTTAGGGTTAGGGTTAGGTCCCAGGAGGTTCCAGGCGCCGAACCCACAGCAGGGCAGTGGTCTCCCCGAAGGGCTGAGTTGAGGGCACAAGGGACGGTGCCGGTCAGGATCCCTCTTTGGCTGCCACGGCCACACATGTTGTTCCTCCCGCGGTCGAGGAGGCCTCCGGAATCCTCTCGGGAGCTGCAGCCGGGCCTGGGAAACGACATGGTGAGCTTCCAGGTTCCTTGCCGAGTCAGCCTGCACCGCTTCTGGACCCCAGGCGCGTGATGCTGTCAGACGTTGGAATTGGGTCCCCATGAGGGGAGAGCCTTAGCTAGGGTTAGGGTTCGGTCCAGGGACGTCGCCAGGGCCGAAGCGACTCCGGTCTCGTGATCTCCCTCCAGGGCTGAAGTGAGGGCCCATGCCAGAAGGCCGCTCAAATGCAGGATTAGGGATCGAGGCAGGCTTAGGTTTCGGGGGAGGGTCCCGGTTCGGGGTAGGGTTAGGGTTAGGGTTAGGTCCCAGGAGGTTCCAGGCGCCGAACCCACAGCAGGGCAGTGGTCTCCCCGAAGGGCTGAGTTGAGGGCACAAGGGACGGTGCCGGTCAGGATCCCTCTTTGGCTGCCACGGCCACACATGTTGTTCCTCCCGCGGTCGAGGAGGCCTCCGGAATCCTCTCGGGAGCTGCAGCCGGGCCTGGGAAACGACATGGTGAGCTTCCAGGTTCCTTGCCGAGTCAGCCTGCACCGCTTCTGGACCCCAGGCGCGTGATGCTGTCAGACGTTGGAATTGGGTCCCCATGAGGGGAGAGCCTTAGCTAGGGTTAGGGTTCGGTCCAGGGACGTCGCCAGGGCCGAAGCGACTCCGGTCTCGTGATCTCCCTCCAGGGCTGAAGTGAGGGCCCATGCCAGAAGGCCGCTCAAATGCAGGATTAGGGATCGAGGCAGGATTAGGTTTCGGGGGAGGGTCCCGGTTCGGGGTAGGGTTAGGGTTAGGGTTAGGTCCCAGGAGGTTCCAGGCGCCGAACCCACAGCAGGGCAGTGGTCTCCCCGAAGGGCTGAGTTGAGGGCACAAGGGACGGTGCCGGTCAGGATCCCTCTTTGGCTGCCACGGCCACACATGTTGTTCCTCCCGCGGTCGAGGAGGCCTCCGGAATCCTCTCGGGAGCTGCAGCCGGGCCTGGGAAACGACATGGTGAGCTTCCAGGTTCCTTGCCGAGTCAGCCTGCACCGCTTCTGGACCCCAGGCGCGTGATGCTGTCAGACGTTGGAATTGGGTCCCCATGAGGGGAGAGCCTTAGCTAGGGTTAGGGTTCGGTCCAGGGACGTCGCCAGGGCCGAAGCGACTCCGGTCTCGTGATCTCCCTCCAGGGCTGAAGTGAGGGCCCATGCCAGAAGGCCGCTCAAATGCAGGATTAGGGATCGAGGCAGGATTAGGTTTCGGGGGAGGGTCCCGGTTCGGGGTAGGGTTAGGGTTAGGGTTAGGTCCCAGGAGGTTCCAGGCGCCGAACCCACAGCAGGGCAGTGGTCTCCCCGAAGGGCTGAGTTGAGGGCACAAGGGACGGTGCCGGTCAGGATCCCTCTTTGGCTGCCACGGCCACACATGTTGTTCCTCCCGCGGTCGAGGAGGCCTCCGGAATCCTCTCGGGAGCTGCAGCCGGGCCTGGGAAACGACATGGTGAGCTTCCAGGTTCCTTGCCGAGTCAGCCTGCACCGCTTCTGGACCCCAGGCGCGTGATGCTGTCAGACGTTGGAATTGGGTCCCCATGAGGGGAGAGCCTTAGCTAGGGTTAGGGTTCGGTCCAGGGACGTCGCCAGGGCCGAAGCGACTCCGGTCTCGTGATCTCCCTCCAGGGCTGAAGTGAGGGCCCATGCCAGAAGGCCGCTCAAATGCAGGATTAGGGATCGAGGCAGGATTAGGTTTCGGGGGAGGGTCCCGGTTCGGGGTAGGGTTAGGGTTAGGGTTAGGTCCCAGGAGGTTCCAGGCGCCGAACCCACAGCAGGGCAGTGGTCTCCCCGAAGGGCTGAGTTGAGGGCACAAGGGACGGTGCCGGTCAGGATCCCTCTTTGGCTGCCACGGCCACACATGTTGTTCCTCCCGCGGTCGAGGAGGCCTCCGGAATCCTCTCGGGAGCTGCAGCCGGGCCTGGGAAACGACATGGTGAGCTTCCAGGTTCCTTGCCGAGTCAGCCTGCACCGCTTCTGGACCCCAGGCGCGTGATGCTGTCAGACGTTGGAATTGGGTCCCCATGAGGGGAGAGCCTTAGCTAGGGTTAGGGTTCGGTCCAGGGACGTCGCCAGGGCCGAAGCGACTCCGGTCTCGTGATCTCCCTCCAGGGCTGAAGTGAGGGCCCATGCCAGAAGGCCGCTCAAATGCAGGATTAGGGATCGAGGCAGGATTAGGTTTCGGGGGAGGGTCCCGGTTCGGGGTAGGGTTAGGGTTAGGGTTAGGTCCCAGGAGGTTCCAGGCGCCGAACCCACAGCAGGGCAGTGGTCTCCCCGAAGGGCTGAGTTGAGGGCACAAGGGACGGTGCCGGTCAGGATCCCTCTTTGGCTGCCACGGCCACACATGTTGTTCCTCCCGCGGTCGAGGAGGCCTCCGGAATCCTCTCGGGAGCTGCAGCCGGGCCTGGGAAACGACATGGTGAGCTTCCAGGTTCCTTGCCGAGTCAGCCTGCACCGCTTCTGGACCCCAGGCGCGTGATGCTGTCAGACGTTGGAATTGGGTCCCCATGAGGGGAGAGCCTTAGCTAGGGTTAGGGTTCGGTCCAGGGACGTCGCCAGGGCCGAAGCGACTCCGGTCTCGTGATCTCCCTCCAGGGCTGAAGTGAGGGCCCATGCCAGAAGGCCGCTCAAATGCAGGATTAGGGATCGAGGCAGGATTAGGTTTCGGGGGAGGGTCCCGGTTCGGGGTAGGGTTAGGGTTAGGGTTAGGTCCCAGGAGGTTCCAGGCGCCGAACCCACAGCAGGGCAGTGGTCTCCCCGAAGGGCTGAGTTGAGGGCACAAGGGACGGTGCCGGTCAGGATCCCTCTTTGGCTGCCACGGCCACACATGTTGTTCCTCCCGCGGTCGAGGAGGCCTCCGGAATCCTCTCGGGAGCTGCAGCCGGGCCTGGGAAACGACATGGTGAGCTTCCAGGTTCCTTGCCGAGTCAGCCTGCACCGCTTCTGGACCCCAGGCGCGTGATGCTGTCAGACGTTGGAATTGGGTCCCCATGAGGGGAGAGCCTTAGCTAGGGTTAGGGTTCGGTCCAGGGACGTCGCCAGGGCCGAAGCGACTCCGGTCTCGTGATCTCCCTCCAGGGCTGAAGTGAGGGCCCATGCCAGAAGGCCGCTCAAATGCAGGATTAGGGATCGAGGCAGGATTAGGTTTCGGGGGAGGGTCCCGGTTCGGGGTAGGGTTAGGGTTAGGGTTAGGTCCCAGGAGGTTCCAGGCGCCGAACCCACAGCAGGGCAGTGGTCTCCCCGAAGGGCTGAGTTGAGGGCACAAGGGACGGTGCCGGTCAGGATCCCTCTTTGGCTGCCACGGCCACACATGTTGTTCCTCCCGCGGTCGAGGAGGCCTCCGGAATCCTCTCGGGAGCTGCAGCCGGGCCTGGGAAACGACATGGTGAGCTTCCAGGTTCCTTGCCGAGTCAGCCTGCACCGCTTCTGGACCCCAGGCGCGTGATGCTGTCAGACGTTGGAATTGGGTCCCCATGAGGGGAGAGCCTTAGCTAGGGTTAGGGTTCGGTCCAGGGACGTCGCCAGGGCCGAAGCGACTCCGGTCTCGTGATCTCCCTCCAGGGCTGAAGTGAGGGCCCATGCCAGAAGGCCGCTCAAATGCAGGATTAGGGATCGAGGCAGGATTAGGTTTCGGGGGAGGGTCCCGGTTCGGGGTAGGGTTAGGGTTAGGGTTAGGTCCCAGGAGGTTCCAGGCGCCGAACCCACAGCAGGGCAGTGGTCTCCCCGAAGGGCTGAGTTGAGGGCACAAGGGACGGTGCCGGTCAGGATCCCTCTTTGGCTGCCACGGCCACACATGTTGTTCCTCCCGCGGTCGAGGAGGCCTCCGGAATCCTCTCGGGAGCTGCAGCCGGGCCTGGGAAACGACATGGTGAGCTTCCAGGTTCCTTGCCGAGTCAGCCTGCACCGCTTCTGGACCCCAGGCGCGTGATGCTGTCAGACGTTGGAATTGGGTCCCCATGAGGGGAGAGCCTTAGCTAGGGTTAGGGTTCGGTCCAGGGACGTCGCCAGGGCCGAAGCGACTCCGGTCTCGTGATCTCCCTCCAGGGCTGAAGTGAGGGCCCATGCCAGAAGGCCGCTCAAATGCAGGATTAGGGATCGAGGCAGGATTAGGTTTCGGGGGAGGGTCCCGGTTCGGGGTAGGGTTAGGGTTAGGGTTAGGTCCCAGGAGGTTCCAGGCGCCGAACCCACAGCAGGGCAGTGGTCTCCCCGAAGGGCTGAGTTGAGGGCACAAGGGACGGTGCCGGTCAGGATCCCTCTTTGGCTGCCACGGCCACACATGTTGTTCCTCCCGCGGTCGAGGAGGCCTCCGGAATCCTCTCGGGAGCTGCAGCCGGGCCTGGGAAACGACATGGTGAGCTTCCAGGTTCCTTGCCGAGTCAGCCTGCACCGCTTCTGGACCCCAGGCGCGTGATGCTGTCAGACGTTGGAATTGGGTCCCCATGAGGGGAGAGCCTTAGCTAGGGTTAGGGTTCGGTCCAGGGACGTCGCCAGGGCCGAAGCGACTCCGGTCTCGTGATCTCCCTCCAGGGCTGAAGTGAGGGCCCATGCCAGAAGGCCGCTCAAATGCAGGATTAGGGATCGAGGCAGGATTAGGTTTCGGGGGAGGGTCCCGGTTCGGGGTAGGGTTAGGGTTAGGGTTAGGTCCCAGGAGGTTCCAGGCGCCGAACCCACAGCAGGGCAGTGGTCTCCCCGAAGGGCTGAGTTGAGGGCACAAGGGACGGTGCCGGTCAGGATCCCTCTTTGGCTGCCACGGCCACACATGTTGTTCCTCCCGCGGTCGAGGAGGCCTCCGGAATCCTCTCGGGAGCTGCAGCCGGGCCTGGGAAACGACATGGTGAGCTTCCAGGTTCCTTGCCGAGTCAGCCTGCACCGCTTCTGGACCCCAGGCGCGTGATGCTGTCAGACGTTGGAATTGGGTCCCCATGAGGGGAGAGCCTTAGCTAGGGTTAGGGTTCGGTCCAGGGACGTCGCCAGGGCCGAAGCGACTCCGGTCTCGTGATCTCCCTCCAGGGCTGAAGTGAGGGCCCATGCCAGAAGGCCGCTCAAATGCAGGATTAGGGATCGAGGCAGGATTAGGTTTCGGGGGAGGGTCCCGGTTCGGGGTAGGGTTAGGGTTAGGGTTAGGTCCCAGGAGGTTCCAGGCGCCGAACCCACAGCAGGGCAGTGGTCTCCCCGAAGGGCTGAGTTGAGGGCACAAGGGACGGTGCCGGTCAGGATCCCTCTTTGGCTGCCACGGCCACACATGTTGTTCCTCCCGCGGTCGAGGAGGCCTCCGGAATCCTCTCGGGAGCTGCAGCCGGGCCTGGGAAACGACATGGTGAGCTTCCAGGTTCCTTGCCGAGTCAGCCTGCACCGCTTCTGGACCCCAGGCGCGTGATGCTGTCAGACGTTGGAATTGGGTCCCCATGAGGGGAGAGCCTTAGCTAGGGTTAGGGTTCGGTCCAGGGACGTCGCCAGGGCCGAAGCGACTCCGGTCTCGTGATCTCCCTCCAGGGCTGAAGTGAGGGCCCATGCCAGAAGGCCGCTCAAATGCAGGATTAGGGATCGAGGCAGGATTAGGTTTCGGGGGAGGGTCCCGGTTCGGGGTAGGGTTAGGGTTAGGGTTAGGTCCCAGGAGGTTCCAGGCGCCGAACCCACAGCAGGGCAGTGGTCTCCCCGAAGGGCTGAGTTGAGGGCACAAGGGACGGTGCCGGTCAGGATCCCTCTTTGGCTGCCACGGCCACACATGTTGTTCCTCCCGCGGTCGAGGAGGCCTCCGGAATCCTCTCGGGAGCTGCAGCCGGGCCTGGGAAACGACATGGTGAGCTTCCAGGTTCCTTGCCGAGTCAGCCTGCACCGCTTCTGGACCCCAGGCGCGTGATGCTGTCAGACGTTGGAATTGGGTCCCCATGAGGGGAGAGCCTTAGCTAGGGTTAGGGTTCGGTCCAGGGACGTCGCCAGGGCCGAAGCGACTCCGGTCTCGTGATCTCCCTCCAGGGCTGAAGTGAGGGCCCATGCCAGAAGGCCGCTCAAATGCAGGATTAGGGATCGAGGCAGGATTAGGTTTCGGGGGAGGGTCCCGGTTCGGGGTAGGGTTAGGGTTAGGGTTAGGTCCCAGGAGGTTCCAGGCGCCGAACCCACAGCAGGGCAGTGGTCTCCCCGAAGGGCTGAGTTGAGGGCACAAGGGACGGTGCCGGTCAGGATCCCTCTTTGGCTGCCACGGCCACACATGTTGTTCCTCCCGCGGTCGAGGAGGCCTCCGGAATCCTCTCGGGAGCTGCAGCCGGGCCTGGGAAACGACATGGTGAGCTTCCAGGTTCCTTGCCGAGTCAGCCTGCACCGCTTCTGGACCCCAGGCGCGTGATGCTGTCAGACGTTGGAATTGGGTCCCCATGAGGGGAGAGCCTTAGCTAGGGTTAGGGTTCGGTCCAGGGACGTCGCCAGGGCCGAAGCGACTCCGGTCTCGTGATCTCCCTCCAGGGCTGAAGTGAGGGCCCATGCCAGAAGGCCGCTCAAATGCAGGATTAGGGATCGAGGCAGGATTAGGTTTCGGGGGAGGGTCCCGGTTCGGGGTAGGGTTAGGGTTAGGGTTAGGTCCCAGGAGGTTCCAGGCGCCGAACCCACAGCAGGGCAGTGGTCTCCCCGAAGGGCTGAGTTGAGGGCACAAGGGACGGTGCCGGTCAGGATCCCTCTTTGGCTGCCACGGCCACACATGTTGTTCCTCCCGCGGTCGAGGAGGCCTCCGGAATCCTCTCGGGAGCTGCAGCCGGGCCTGGGAAACGACATGGTGAGCTTCCAGGTTCCTTGCCGAGTCAGCCTGCACCGCTTCTGGACCCCAGGCGCGTGATGCTGTCAGACGTTGGAATTGGGTCCCCATGAGGGGAGAGCCTTAGCTAGGGTTAGGGTTCGGTCCAGGGACGTCGCCAGGGCCGAAGCGACTCCGGTCTCGTGATCTCCCTCCAGGGCTGAAGTGAGGGCCCATGCCAGAAGGCCGCTCAAATGCAGGATTAGGGATCGAGGCAGGATTAGGTTTCGGGGGAGGGTCCCGGTTCGGGGTAGGGTTAGGGTTAGGGTTAGGTCCCAGGAGGTTCCAGGCGCCGAACCCACAGCAGGGCAGTGGTCTCCCCGAAGGGCTGAGTTGAGGGCACAAGGGACGGTGCCGGTCAGGATCCCTCTTTGGCTGCCACGGCCACACATGTTGTTCCTCCCGCGGTCGAGGAGGCCTCCGGAATCCTCTCGGGAGCTGCAGCCGGGCCTGGGAAACGACATGGTGAGCTTCCAGGTTCCTTGCCGAGTCAGCCTGCACCGCTTCTGGACCCCAGGCGCGTGATGCTGTCAGACGTTGGAATTGGGTCCCCATGAGGGGAGAGCCTTAGCTAGGGTTAGGGTTCGGTCCAGGGACGTCGCCAGGGCCGAAGCGACTCCGGTCTCGTGATCTCCCTCCAGGGCTGAAGTGAGGGCCCATGCCAGAAGGCCGCTCAAATGCAGGATTAGGGATCGAGGCAGGATTAGGTTTCGGGGGAGGGTCCCGGTTCGGGGTAGGGTTAGGGTTAGGGTTAGGTCCCAGGAGGTTCCAGGCGCCGAACCCACAGCAGGGCAGTGGTCTCCCCGAAGGGCTGAGTTGAGGGCACAAGGGACGGTGCCGGTCAGGATCCCTCTTTGGCTGCCACGGCCACACATGTTGTTCCTCCCGCGGTCGAGGAGGCCTCCGGAATCCTCTCGGGAGCTGCAGCCGGGCCTGGGAAACGACATGGTGAGCTTCCAGGTTCCTTGCCGAGTCAGCCTGCACCGCTTCTGGACCCCAGGCGCGTGATGCTGTCAGACGTTGGAATTGGGTCCCCATGAGGGGAGAGCCTTAGCTAGGGTTAGGGTTCGGTCCAGGGACGTCGCCAGGGCCGAAGCGACTCCGGTCTCGTGATCTCCCTCCAGGGCTGAAGTGAGGGCCCATGCCAGAAGGCCGCTCAAATGCAGGATTAGGGATCGAGGCAGGCTTAGGTTTCGGGGGAGGGTCCCGGTTCGGGGTAGGGTTAGGGTTAGGGTTAGGTCCCAGGAGGTTCCAGGCGCCGAACCCACAGCAGGGCAGTGGTCTCCCCGAAGGGCTGAGTTGAGGGCACAAGGGACGGTGCCGGTCAGGATCCCTCTTTGGCTGCCACGGCCACACATGTTGTTCCTCCCGCGGTCGAGGAGGCCTCCGGAATCCTCTCGGGAGCTGCAGCCGGGCCTGGGAAACGACATGGTGAGCTTCCAGGTTCCTTGCCGAGTCAGCCTGCACCGCTTCTGGACCCCAGGCGCGTGATGCTGTCAGACGTTGGAATTGGGTCCCCATGAGGGGAGAGCCTTAGCTAGGGTTAGGGTTCGGTCCAGGGACGTCGCCAGGGCCGAAGCGACTCCGGTCTCGTGATCTCCCTCCAGGGCTGAAGTGAGGGCCCATGCCAGAAGGCCGCTCAAATGCAGGATTAGGGATCGAGGCAGGATTAGGTTTCGGGGGAGGGTCCCGGTTCGGGGTAGGGTTAGGGTTAGGGTTAGGTCCCAGGAGGTTCCAGGCGCCGAACCCACAGCAGGGCAGTGGTCTCCCCGAAGGGCTGAGTTGAGGGCACAAGGGACGGTGCCGGTCAGGATCCCTCTTTGGCTGCCACGGCCACACATGTTGTTCCTCCCGCGGTCGAGGAGGCCTCCGGAATCCTCTCGGGAGCTGCAGCCGGGCCTGGGAAACGACATGGTGAGCTTCCAGGTTCCTTGCCGAGTCAGCCTGCACCGCTTCTGGACCCCAGGCGCGTGATGCTGTCAGACGTTGGAATTGGGTCCCCATGAGGGGAGAGCCTTAGCTAGGGTTAGGGTTCGGTCCAGGGACGTCGCCAGGGCCGAAGCGACTCCGGTCTCGTGATCTCCCTCCAGGGCTGAAGTGAGGGCCCATGCCAGAAGGCCGCTCAAATGCAGGATTAGGGATCGAGGCAGGATTAGGTTTCGGGGGAGGGTCCCGGTTCGGGGTAGGGTTAGGGTTAGGGTTAGGTCCCAGGAGGTTCCAGGCGCCGAACCCACAGCAGGGCAGTGGTCTCCCCGAAGGGCTGAGTTGAGGGCACAAGGGACGGTGCCGGTCAGGATCCCTCTTTGGCTGCCACGGCCACACATGTTGTTCCTCCCGCGGTCGAGGAGGCCTCCGGAATCCTCTCGGGAGCTGCAGCCGGGCCTGGGAAACGACATGGTGAGCTTCCAGGTTCCTTGCCGAGTCAGCCTGCACCGCTTCTGGACCCCAGGCGCGTGATGCTGTCAGACGTTGGAATTGGGTCCCCATGAGGGGAGAGCCTTAGCTAGGGTTAGGGTTCGGTCCAGGGACGTCGCCAGGGCCGAAGCGACTCCGGTCTCGTGATCTCCCTCCAGGGCTGAAGTGAGGGCCCATGCCAGAAGGCCGCTCAAATGCAGGATTAGGGATCGAGGCAGGATTAGGTTTCGGGGGAGGGTCCCGGTTCGGGGTAGGGTTAGGGTTAGGGTTAGGTCCCAGGAGGTTCCAGGCGCCGAACCCACAGCAGGGCAGTGGTCTCCCCGAAGGGCTGAGTTGAGGGCACAAGGGACGGTGCCGGTCAGGATCCCTCTTTGGCTGCCACGGCCACACATGTTGTTCCTCCCGCGGTCGAGGAGGCCTCCGGAATCCTCTCGGGAGCTGCAGCCGGGCCTGGGAAACGACATGGTGAGCTTCCAGGTTCCTTGCCGAGTCAGCCTGCACCGCTTCTGGACCCCAGGCGCGTGATGCTGTCAGACGTTGGAATTGGGTCCCCATGAGGGGAGAGCCTTAGCTAGGGTTAGGGTTCGGTCCAGGGACGTCGCCAGGGCCGAAGCGACTCCGGTCTCGTGATCTCCCTCCAGGGCTGAAGTGAGGGCCCATGCCAGAAGGCCGCTCAAATGCAGGATTAGGGATCGAGGCAGGATTAGGTTTCGGGGGAGGGTCCCGGTTCGGGGTAGGGTTAGGGTTAGGGTTAGGTCCCAGGAGGTTCCAGGCGCCGAACCCACAGCAGGGCAGTGGTCTCCCCGAAGGGCTGAGTTGAGGGCACAAGGGACGGTGCCGGTCAGGATCCCTCTTTGGCTGCCACGGCCACACATGTTGTTCCTCCCGCGGTCGAGGAGGCCTCCGGAATCCTCTCGGGAGCTGCAGCCGGGCCTGGGAAACGACATGGTGAGCTTCCAGGTTCCTTGCCGAGTCAGCCTGCACCGCTTCTGGACCCCAGGCGCGTGATGCTGTCAGACGTTGGAATTGGGTCCCCATGAGGGGAGAGCCTTAGCTAGGGTTAGGGTTCGGTCCAGGGACGTCGCCAGGGCCGAAGCGACTCCGGTCTCGTGATCTCCCTCCAGGGCTGAAGTGAGGGCCCATGCCAGAAGGCCGCTCAAATGCAGGATTAGGGATCGAGGCAGGATTAGGTTTCGGGGGAGGGTCCCGGTTCGGGGTAGGGTTAGGGTTAGGGTTAGGTCCCAGGAGGTTCCAGGCGCCGAACCCACAGCAGGGCAGTGGTCTCCCCGAAGGGCTGAGTTGAGGGCACAAGGGACGGTGCCGGTCAGGATCCCTCTTTGGCTGCCACGGCCACACATGTTGTTCCTCCCGCGGTCGAGGAGGCCTCCGGAATCCTCTCGGGAGCTGCAGCCGGGCCTGGGAAACGACATGGTGAGCTTCCAGGTTCCTTGCCGAGTCAGCCTGCACCGCTTCTGGACCCCAGGCGCGTGATGCTGTCAGACGTTGGAATTGGGTCCCCATGAGGGGAGAGCCTTAGCTAGGGTTAGGGTTCGGTCCAGGGACGTCGCCAGGGCCGAAGCGACTCCGGTCTCGTGATCTCCCTCCAGGGCTGAAGTGAGGGCCCATGCCAGAAGGCCGCTCAAATGCAGGATTAGGGATCGAGGCAGGATTAGGTTTCGGGGGAGGGTCCCGGTTCGGGGTAGGGTTAGGGTTAGGGTTAGGTCCCAGGAGGTTCCAGGCGCCGAACCCACAGCAGGGCAGTGGTCTCCCCGAAGGGCTGAGTTGAGGGCACAAGGGACGGTGCCGGTCAGGATCCCTCTTTGGCTGCCACGGCCACACATGTTGTTCCTCCCGCGGTCGAGGAGGCCTCCGGAATCCTCTCGGGAGCTGCAGCCGGGCCTGGGAAACGACATGGTGAGCTTCCAGGTTCCTTGCCGAGTCAGCCTGCACCGCTTCTGGACCCCAGGCGCGTGATGCTGTCAGACGTTGGAATTGGGTCCCCATGAGGGGAGAGCCTTAGCTAGGGTTAGGGTTCGGTCCAGGGACGTCGCCAGGGCCGAAGCGACTCCGGTCTCGTGATCTCCCTCCAGGGCTGAAGTGAGGGCCCATGCCAGAAGGCCGCTCAAATGCAGGATTAGGGATCGAGGCAGGATTAGGTTTCGGGGGAGGGTCCCGGTTCGGGGTAGGGTTAGGGTTAGGGTTAGGTCCCAGGAGGTTCCAGGCGCCGAACCCACAGCAGGGCAGTGGTCTCCCCGAAGGGCTGAGTTGAGGGCACAAGGGACGGTGCCGGTCAGGATCCCTCTTTGGCTGCCACGGCCACACATGTTGTTCCTCCCGCGGTCGAGGAGGCCTCCGGAATCCTCTCGGGAGCTGCAGCCGGGCCTGGGAAACGACATGGTGAGCTTCCAGGTTCCTTGCCGAGTCAGCCTGCACCGCTTCTGGACCCCAGGCGCGTGATGCTGTCAGACGTTGGAATTGGGTCCCCATGAGGGGAGAGCCTTAGCTAGGGTTAGGGTTCGGTCCAGGGACGTCGCCAGGGCCGAAGCGACTCCGGTCTCGTGATCTCCCTCCAGGGCTGAAGTGAGGGCCCATGCCAGAAGGCCGCTCAAATGCAGGATTAGGGATCGAGGCAGGCTTAGGTTTCGGGGGAGGGTCCCGGTTCGGGGTAGGGTTAGGGTTAGGGTTAGGTCCCAGGAGGTTCCAGGCGCCGAACCCACAGCAGGGCAGTGGTCTCCCCGAAGGGCTGAGTTGAGGGCACAAGGGACGGTGCCGGTCAGGATCCCTCTTTGGCTGCCACGGCCACACATGTTGTTCCTCCCGCGGTCGAGGAGGCCTCCGGAATCCTCTCGGGAGCTGCAGCCGGGCCTGGGAAACGACATGGTGAGCTTCCAGGTTCCTTGCCGAGTCAGCCTGCACCGCTTCTGGACCCCAGGCGCGTGATGCTGTCAGACGTTGGAATTGGGTCCCCATGAGGGGAGAGCCTTAGCTAGGGTTAGGGTTCGGTCCAGGGACGTCGCCAGGGCCGAAGCGACTCCGGTCTCGTGATCTCCCTCCAGGGCTGAAGTGAGGGCCCATGCCAGAAGGCCGCTCAAATGCAGGATTAGGGATCGAGGCAGGATTAGGTTTCGGGGGAGGGTCCCGGTTCGGGGTAGGGTTAGGGTTAGGGTTAGGTCCCAGGAGGTTCCAGGCGCCGAACCCACAGCAGGGCAGTGGTCTCCCCGAAGGGCTGAGTTGAGGGCACAAGGGACGGTGCCGGTCAGGATCCCTCTTTGGCTGCCACGGCCACACATGTTGTTCCTCCCGCGGTCGAGGAGGCCTCCGGAATCCTCTCGGGAGCTGCAGCCGGGCCTGGGAAACGACATGGTGAGCTTCCAGGTTCCTTGCCGAGTCAGCCTGCACCGCTTCTGGACCCCAGGCGCGTGATGCTGTCAGACGTTGGAATTGGGTCCCCATGAGGGGAGAGCCTTAGCTAGGGTTAGGGTTCGGTCCAGGGACGTCGCCAGGGCCGAAGCGACTCCGGTCTCGTGATCTCCCTCCAGGGCTGAAGTGAGGGCCCATGCCAGAAGGCCGCTCAAATGCAGGATTAGGGATCGAGGCAGGATTAGGTTTCGGGGGAGGGTCCCGGTTCGGGGTAGGGTTAGGGTTAGGGTTAGGTCCCAGGAGGTTCCAGGCGCCGAACCCACAGCAGGGCAGTGGTCTCCCCGAAGGGCTGAGTTGAGGGCACAAGGGACGGTGCCGGTCAGGATCCCTCTTTGGCTGCCACGGCCACACATGTTGTTCCTCCCGCGGTCGAGGAGGCCTCCGGAATCCTCTCGGGAGCTGCAGCCGGGCCTGGGAAACGACATGGTGAGCTTCCAGGTTCCTTGCCGAGTCAGCCTGCACCGCTTCTGGACCCCAGGCGCGTGATGCTGTCAGACGTTGGAATTGGGTCCCCATGAGGGGAGAGCCTTAGCTAGGGTTAGGGTTCGGTCCAGGGACGTCGCCAGGGCCGAAGCGACTCCGGTCTCGTGATCTCCCTCCAGGGCTGAAGTGAGGGCCCATGCCAGAAGGCCGCTCAAATGCAGGATTAGGGATCGAGGCAGGATTAGGTTTCGGGGGAGGGTCCCGGTTCGGGGTAGGGTTAGGGTTAGGGTTAGGTCCCAGGAGGTTCCAGGCGCCGAACCCACAGCAGGGCAGTGGTCTCCCCGAAGGGCTGAGTTGAGGGCACAAGGGACGGTGCCGGTCAGGATCCCTCTTTGGCTGCCACGGCCACACATGTTGTTCCTCCCGCGGTCGAGGAGGCCTCCGGAATCCTCTCGGGAGCTGCAGCCGGGCCTGGGAAACGACATGGTGAGCTTCCAGGTTCCTTGCCGAGTCAGCCTGCACCGCTTCTGGACCCCAGGCGCGTGATGCTGTCAGACGTTGGAATTGGGTCCCCATGAGGGGAGAGCCTTAGCTAGGGTTAGGGTTCGGTCCAGGGACGTCGCCAGGGCCGAAGCGACTCCGGTCTCGTGATCTCCCTCCAGGGCTGAAGTGAGGGCCCATGCCAGAAGGCCGCTCAAATGCAGGATTAGGGATCGAGGCAGGCTTAGGTTTCGGGGGAGGGTCCCGGTTCGGGGTAGGGTTAGGGTTAGGGTTAGGTCCCAGGAGGTTCCAGGCGCCGAACCCACAGCAGGGCAGTGGTCTCCCCGAAGGGCTGAGTTGAGGGCACAAGGGACGGTGCCGGTCAGGATCCCTCTTTGGCTGCCACGGCCACACATGTTGTTCCTCCCGCGGTCGAGGAGGCCTCCGGAATCCTCTCGGGAGCTGCAGCCGGGCCTGGGAAACGACATGGTGAGCTTCCAGGTTCCTTGCCGAGTCAGCCTGCACCGCTTCTGGACCCCAGGCGCGTGATGCTGTCAGACGTTGGAATTGGGTCCCCATGAGGGGAGAGCCTTAGCTAGGGTTAGGGTTCGGTCCAGGGACGTCGCCAGGGCCGAAGCGACTCCGGTCTCGTGATCTCCCTCCAGGGCTGAAGTGAGGGCCCATGCCAGAAGGCCGCTCAAATGCAGGATTAGGGATCGAGGCAGGATTAGGTTTCGGGGGAGGGTCCCGGTTCGGGGTAGGGTTAGGGTTAGGGTTAGGTCCCAGGAGGTTCCAGGCGCCGAACCCACAGCAGGGCAGTGGTCTCCCCGAAGGGCTGAGTTGAGGGCACAAGGGACGGTGCCGGTCAGGATCCCTCTTTGGCTGCCACGGCCACACATGTTGTTCCTCCCGCGGTCGAGGAGGCCTCCGGAATCCTCTCGGGAGCTGCAGCCGGGCCTGGGAAACGACATGGTGAGCTTCCAGGTTCCTTGCCGAGTCAGCCTGCACCGCTTCTGGACCCCAGGCGCGTGATGCTGTCAGACGTTGGAATTGGGTCCCCATGAGGGGAGAGCCTTAGCTAGGGTTAGGGTTCGGTCCAGGGACGTCGCCAGGGCCGAAGCGACTCCGGTCTCGTGATCTCCCTCCAGGGCTGAAGTGAGGGCCCATGCCAGAAGGCCGCTCAAATGCAGGATTAGGGATCGAGGCAGGATTAGGTTTCGGGGGAGGGTCCCGGTTCGGGGTAGGGTTAGGGTTAGGGTTAGGTCCCAGGAGGTTCCAGGCGCCGAACCCACAGCAGGGCAGTGGTCTCCCCGAAGGGCTGAGTTGAGGGCACAAGGGACGGTGCCGGTCAGGATCCCTCTTTGGCTGCCACGGCCACACATGTTGTTCCTCCCGCGGTCGAGGAGGCCTCCGGAATCCTCTCGGGAGCTGCAGCCGGGCCTGGGAAACGACATGGTGAGCTTCCAGGTTCCTTGCCGAGTCAGCCTGCACCGCTTCTGGACCCCAGGCGCGTGATGCTGTCAGACGTTGGAATTGGGTCCCCATGAGGGGAGAGCCTTAGCTAGGGTTAGGGTTCGGTCCAGGGACGTCGCCAGGGCCGAAGCGACTCCGGTCTCGTGATCTCCCTCCAGGGCTGAAGTGAGGGCCCATGCCAGAAGGCCGCTCAAATGCAGGATTAGGGATCGAGGCAGGCTTAGGTTTCGGGGGAGGGTCCCGGTTCGGGGTAGGGTTAGGGTTAGGGTTAGGTCCCAGGAGGTTCCAGGCGCCGAACCCACAGCAGGGCAGTGGTCTCCCCGAAGGGCTGAGTTGAGGGCACAAGGGACGGTGCCGGTCAGGATCCCTCTTTGGCTGCCACGGCCACACATGTTGTTCCTCCCGCGGTCGAGGAGGCCTCCGGAATCCTCTCGGGAGCTGCAGCCGGGCCTGGGAAACGACATGGTGAGCTTCCAGGTTCCTTGCCGAGTCAGCCTGCACCGCTTCTGGACCCCAGGCGCGTGATGCTGTCAGACGTTGGAATTGGGTCCCCATGAGGGGAGAGCCTTAGCTAGGGTTAGGGTTCGGTCCAGGGACGTCGCCAGGGCCGAAGCGACTCCGGTCTCGTGATCTCCCTCCAGGGCTGAAGTGAGGGCCCATGCCAGAAGGCCGCTCAAATGCAGGATTAGGGATCGAGGCAGGATTAGGTTTCGGGGGAGGGTCCCGGTTCGGGGTAGGGTTAGGGTTAGGGTTAGGTCCCAGGAGGTTCCAGGCGCCGAACCCACAGCAGGGCAGTGGTCTCCCCGAAGGGCTGAGTTGAGGGCACAAGGGACGGTGCCGGTCAGGATCCCTCTTTGGCTGCCACGGCCACACATGTTGTTCCTCCCGCGGTCGAGGAGGCCTCCGGAATCCTCTCGGGAGCTGCAGCCGGGCCTGGGAAACGACATGGTGAGCTTCCAGGTTCCTTGCCGAGTCAGCCTGCACCGCTTCTGGACCCCAGGCGCGTGATGCTGTCAGACGTTGGAATTGGGTCCCCATGAGGGGAGAGCCTTAGCTAGGGTTAGGGTTCGGTCCAGGGACGTCGCCAGGGCCGAAGCGACTCCGGTCTCGTGATCTCCCTCCAGGGCTGAAGTGAGGGCCCATGCCAGAAGGCCGCTCAAATGCAGGATTAGGGATCGAGGCAGGATTAGGTTTCGGGGGAGGGTCCCGGTTCGGGGTAGGGTTAGGGTTAGGGTTAGGTCCCAGGAGGTTCCAGGCGCCGAACCCACAGCAGGGCAGTGGTCTCCCCGAAGGGCTGAGTTGAGGGCACAAGGGACGGTGCCGGTCAGGATCCCTCTTTGGCTGCCACGGCCACACATGTTGTTCCTCCCGCGGTCGAGGAGGCCTCCGGAATCCTCTCGGGAGCTGCAGCCGGGCCTGGGAAACGACATGGTGAGCTTCCAGGTTCCTTGCCGAGTCAGCCTGCACCGCTTCTGGACCCCAGGCGCGTGATGCTGTCAGACGTTGGAATTGGGTCCCCATGAGGGGAGAGCCTTAGCTAGGGTTAGGGTTCGGTCCAGGGACGTCGCCAGGGCCGAAGCGACTCCGGTCTCGTGATCTCCCTCCAGGGCTGAAGTGAGGGCCCATGCCAGAAGGCCGCTCAAATGCAGGATTAGGGATCGAGGCAGGCTTAGGTTTCGGGGGAGGGTCCCGGTTCGGGGTAGGGTTAGGGTTAGGGTTAGGTCCCAGGAGGTTCCAGGCGCCGAACCCACAGCAGGGCAGTGGTCTCCCCGAAGGGCTGAGTTGAGGGCACAAGGGACGGTGCCGGTCAGGATCCCTCTTTGGCTGCCACGGCCACACATGTTGTTCCTCCCGCGGTCGAGGAGGCCTCCGGAATCCTCTCGGGAGCTGCAGCCGGGCCTGGGAAACGACATGGTGAGCTTCCAGGTTCCTTGCCGAGTCAGCCTGCACCGCTTCTGGACCCCAGGCGCGTGATGCTGTCAGACGTTGGAATTGGGTCCCCATGAGGGGAGAGCCTTAGCTAGGGTTAGGGTTCGGTCCAGGGACGTCGCCAGGGCCGAAGCGACTCCGGTCTCGTGATCTCCCTCCAGGGCTGAAGTGAGGGCCCATGCCAGAAGGCCGCTCAAATGCAGGATTAGGGATCGAGGCAGGATTAGGTTTCGGGGGAGGGTCCCGGTTCGGGGTAGGGTTAGGGTTAGGGTTAGGTCCCAGGAGGTTCCAGGCGCCGAACCCACAGCAGGGCAGTGGTCTCCCCGAAGGGCTGAGTTGAGGGCACAAGGGACGGTGCCGGTCAGGATCCCTCTTTGGCTGCCACGGCCACACATGTTGTTCCTCCCGCGGTCGAGGAGGCCTCCGGAATCCTCTCGGGAGCTGCAGCCGGGCCTGGGAAACGACATGGTGAGCTTCCAGGTTCCTTGCCGAGTCAGCCTGCACCGCTTCTGGACCCCAGGCGCGTGATGCTGTCAGACGTTGGAATTGGGTCCCCATGAGGGGAGAGCCTTAGCTAGGGTTAGGGTTCGGTCCAGGGACGTCGCCAGGGCCGAAGCGACTCCGGTCTCGTGATCTCCCTCCAGGGCTGAAGTGAGGGCCCATGCCAGAAGGCCGCTCAAATGCAGGATTAGGGATCGAGGCAGGATTAGGTTTCGGGGGAGGGTCCCGGTTCGGGGTAGGGTTAGGGTTAGGGTTAGGTCCCAGGAGGTTCCAGGCGCCGAACCCACAGCAGGGCAGTGGTCTCCCCGAAGGGCTGAGTTGAGGGCACAAGGGACGGTGCCGGTCAGGATCCCTCTTTGGCTGCCACGGCCACACATGTTGTTCCTCCCGCGGTCGAGGAGGCCTCCGGAATCCTCTCGGGAGCTGCAGCCGGGCCTGGGAAACGACATGGTGAGCTTCCAGGTTCCTTGCCGAGTCAGCCTGCACCGCTTCTGGACCCCAGGCGCGTGATGCTGTCAGACGTTGGAATTGGGTCCCCATGAGGGGAGAGCCTTAGCTAGGGTTAGGGTTCGGTCCAGGGACGTCGCCAGGGCCGAAGCGACTCCGGTCTCGTGATCTCCCTCCAGGGCTGAAGTGAGGGCCCATGCCAGAAGGCCGCTCAAATGCAGGATTAGGGATCGAGGCAGGATTAGGTTTCGGGGGAGGGTCCCGGTTCGGGGTAGGGTTAGGGTTAGGGTTAGGTCCCAGGAGGTTCCAGGCGCCGAACCCACAGCAGGGCAGTGGTCTCCCCGAAGGGCTGAGTTGAGGGCACAAGGGACGGTGCCGGTCAGGATCCCTCTTTGGCTGCCACGGCCACACATGTTGTTCCTCCCGCGGTCGAGGAGGCCTCCGGAATCCTCTCGGGAGCTGCAGCCGGGCCTGGGAAACGACATGGTGAGCTTCCAGGTTCCTTGCCGAGTCAGCCTGCACCGCTTCTGGACCCCAGGCGCGTGATGCTGTCAGACGTTGGAATTGGGTCCCCATGAGGGGAGAGCCTTAGCTAGGGTTAGGGTTCGGTCCAGGGACGTCGCCAGGGCCGAAGCGACTCCGGTCTCGTGATCTCCCTCCAGGGCTGAAGTGAGGGCCCATGCCAGAAGGCCGCTCAAATGCAGGATTAGGGATCGAGGCAGGATTAGGTTTCGGGGGAGGGTCCCGGTTCGGGGTAGGGTTAGGGTTAGGGTTAGGTCCCAGGAGGTTCCAGGCGCCGAACCCACAGCAGGGCAGTGGTCTCCCCGAAGGGCTGAGTTGAGGGCACAAGGGACGGTGCCGGTCAGGATCCCTCTTTGGCTGCCACGGCCACACATGTTGTTCCTCCCGCGGTCGAGGAGGCCTCCGGAATCCTCTCGGGAGCTGCAGCCGGGCCTGGGAAACGACATGGTGAGCTTCCAGGTTCCTTGCCGAGTCAGCCTGCACCGCTTCTGGACCCCAGGCGCGTGATGCTGTCAGACGTTGGAATTGGGTCCCCATGAGGGGAGAGCCTTAGCTAGGGTTAGGGTTCGGTCCAGGGACGTCGCCAGGGCCGAAGCGACTCCGGTCTCGTGATCTCCCTCCAGGGCTGAAGTGAGGGCCCATGCCAGAAGGCCGCTCAAATGCAGGATTAGGGATCGAGGCAGGCTTAGGTTTCGGGGGAGGGTCCCGGTTCGGGGTAGGGTTAGGGTTAGGGTTAGGTCCCAGGAGGTTCCAGGCGCCGAACCCACAGCAGGGCAGTGGTCTCCCCGAAGGGCTGAGTTGAGGGCACAAGGGACGGTGCCGGTCAGGATCCCTCTTTGGCTGCCACGGCCACACATGTTGTTCCTCCCGCGGTCGAGGAGGCCTCCGGAATCCTCTCGGGAGCTGCAGCCGGGCCTGGGAAACGACATGGTGAGCTTCCAGGTTCCTTGCCGAGTCAGCCTGCACCGCTTCTGGACCCCAGGCGCGTGATGCTGTCAGACGTTGGAATTGGGTCCCCATGAGGGGAGAGCCTTAGCTAGGGTTAGGGTTCGGTCCAGGGACGTCGCCAGGGCCGAAGCGACTCCGGTCTCGTGATCTCCCTCCAGGGCTGAAGTGAGGGCCCATGCCAGAAGGCCGCTCAAATGCAGGATTAGGGATCGAGGCAGGATTAGGTTTCGGGGGAGGGTCCCGGTTCGGGGTAGGGTTAGGGTTAGGGTTAGGTCCCAGGAGGTTCCAGGCGCCGAACCCACAGCAGGGCAGTGGTCTCCCCGAAGGGCTGAGTTGAGGGCACAAGGGACGGTGCCGGTCAGGATCCCTCTTTGGCTGCCACGGCCACACATGTTGTTCCTCCCGCGGTCGAGGAGGCCTCCGGAATCCTCTCGGGAGCTGCAGCCGGGCCTGGGAAACGACATGGTGAGCTTCCAGGTTCCTTGCCGAGTCAGCCTGCACCGCTTCTGGACCCCAGGCGCGTGATGCTGTCAGACGTTGGAATTGGGTCCCCATGAGGGGAGAGCCTTAGCTAGGGTTAGGGTTCGGTCCAGGGACGTCGCCAGGGCCGAAGCGACTCCGGTCTCGTGATCTCCCTCCAGGGCTGAAGTGAGGGCCCATGCCAGAAGGCCGCTCAAATGCAGGATTAGGGATCGAGGCAGGCTTAGGTTTCGGGGGAGGGTCCCGGTTCGGGGTAGGGTTAGGGTTAGGGTTAGGTCCCAGGAGGTTCCAGGCGCCGAACCCACAGCAGGGCAGTGGTCTCCCCGAAGGGCTGAGTTGAGGGCACAAGGGACGGTGCCGGTCAGGATCCCTCTTTGGCTGCCACGGCCACACATGTTGTTCCTCCCGCGGTCGAGGAGGCCTCCGGAATCCTCTCGGGAGCTGCAGCCGGGCCTGGGAAACGACATGGTGAGCTTCCAGGTTCCTTGCCGAGTCAGCCTGCACCGCTTCTGGACCCCAGGCGCGTGATGCTGTCAGACGTTGGAATTGGGTCCCCATGAGGGGAGAGCCTTAGCTAGGGTTAGGGTTCGGTCCAGGGACGTCGCCAGGGCCGAAGCGACTCCGGTCTCGTGATCTCCCTCCAGGGCTGAAGTGAGGGCCCATGCCAGAAGGCCGCTCAAATGCAGGATTAGGGATCGAGGCAGGATTAGGTTTCGGGGGAGGGTCCCGGTTCGGGGTAGGGTTAGGGTTAGGGTTAGGTCCCAGGAGGTTCCAGGCGCCGAACCCACAGCAGGGCAGTGGTCTCCCCGAAGGGCTGAGTTGAGGGCACAAGGGACGGTGCCGGTCAGGATCCCTCTTTGGCTGCCACGGCCACACATGTTGTTCCTCCCGCGGTCGAGGAGGCCTCCGGAATCCTCTCGGGAGCTGCAGCCGGGCCTGGGAAACGACATGGTGAGCTTCCAGGTTCCTTGCCGAGTCAGCCTGCACCGCTTCTGGACCCCAGGCGCGTGATGCTGTCAGACGTTGGAATTGGGTCCCCATGAGGGGAGAGCCTTAGCTAGGGTTAGGGTTCGGTCCAGGGACGTCGCCAGGGCCGAAGCGACTCCGGTCTCGTGATCTCCCTCCAGGGCTGAAGTGAGGGCCCATGCCAGAAGGCCGCTCAAATGCAGGATTAGGGATCGAGGCAGGCTTAGGTTTCGGGGGAGGGTCCCGGTTCGGGGTAGGGTTAGGGTTAGGGTTAGGTCCCAGGAGGTTCCAGGCGCCGAACCCACAGCAGGGCAGTGGTCTCCCCGAAGGGCTGAGTTGAGGGCACAAGGGACGGTGCCGGTCAGGATCCCTCTTTGGCTGCCACGGCCACACATGTTGTTCCTCCCGCGGTCGAGGAGGCCTCCGGAATCCTCTCGGGAGCTGCAGCCGGGCCTGGGAAACGACATGGTGAGCTTCCAGGTTCCTTGCCGAGTCAGCCTGCACCGCTTCTGGACCCCAGGCGCGTGATGCTGTCAGACGTTGGAATTGGGTCCCCATGAGGGGAGAGCCTTAGCTAGGGTTAGGGTTCGGTCCAGGGACGTCGCCAGGGCCGAAGCGACTCCGGTCTCGTGATCTCCCTCCAGGGCTGAAGTGAGGGCCCATGCCAGAAGGCCGCTCAAATGCAGGATTAGGGATCGAGGCAGGATTAGGTTTCGGGGGAGGGTCCCGGTTCGGGGTAGGGTTAGGGTTAGGGTTAGGTCCCAGGAGGTTCCAGGCGCCGAACCCACAGCAGGGCAGTGGTCTCCCCGAAGGGCTGAGTTGAGGGCACAAGGGACGGTGCCGGTCAGGATCCCTCTTTGGCTGCCACGGCCACACATGTTGTTCCTCCCGCGGTCGAGGAGGCCTCCGGAATCCTCTCGGGAGCTGCAGCCGGGCCTGGGAAACGACATGGTGAGCTTCCAGGTTCCTTGCCGAGTCAGCCTGCACCGCTTCTGGACCCCAGGCGCGTGATGCTGTCAGACGTTGGAATTGGGTCCCCATGAGGGGAGAGCCTTAGCTAGGGTTAGGGTTCGGTCCAGGGACGTCGCCAGGGCCGAAGCGACTCCGGTCTCGTGATCTCCCTCCAGGGCTGAAGTGAGGGCCCATGCCAGAAGGCCGCTCAAATGCAGGATTAGGGATCGAGGCAGGATTAGGTTTCGGGGGAGGGTCCCGGTTCGGGGTAGGGTTAGGGTTAGGGTTAGGTCCCAGGAGGTTCCAGGCGCCGAACCCACAGCAGGGCAGTGGTCTCCCCGAAGGGCTGAGTTGAGGGCACAAGGGACGGTGCCGGTCAGGATCCCTCTTTGGCTGCCACGGCCACACATGTTGTTCCTCCCGCGGTCGAGGAGGCCTCCGGAATCCTCTCGGGAGCTGCAGCCGGGCCTGGGAAACGACATGGTGAGCTTCCAGGTTCCTTGCCGAGTCAGCCTGCACCGCTTCTGGACCCCAGGCGCGTGATGCTGTCAGACGTTGGAATTGGGTCCCCATGAGGGGAGAGCCTTAGCTAGGGTTAGGGTTCGGTCCAGGGACGTCGCCAGGGCCGAAGCGACTCCGGTCTCGTGATCTCCCTCCAGGGCTGAAGTGAGGGCCCATGCCAGAAGGCCGCTCAAATGCAGGATTAGGGATCGAGGCAGGATTAGGTTTCGGGGGAGGGTCCCGGTTCGGGGTAGGGTTAGGGTTAGGGTTAGGTCCCAGGAGGTTCCAGGCGCCGAACCCACAGCAGGGCAGTGGTCTCCCCGAAGGGCTGAGTTGAGGGCACAAGGGACGGTGCCGGTCAGGATCCCTCTTTGGCTGCCACGGCCACACATGTTGTTCCTCCCGCGGTCGAGGAGGCCTCCGGAATCCTCTCGGGAGCTGCAGCCGGGCCTGGGAAACGACATGGTGAGCTTCCAGGTTCCTTGCCGAGTCAGCCTGCACCGCTTCTGGACCCCAGGCGCGTGATGCTGTCAGACGTTGGAATTGGGTCCCCATGAGGGGAGAGCCTTAGCTAGGGTTAGGGTTCGGTCCAGGGACGTCGCCAGGGCCGAAGCGACTCCGGTCTCGTGATCTCCCTCCAGGGCTGAAGTGAGGGCCCATGCCAGAAGGCCGCTCAAATGCAGGATTAGGGATCGAGGCAGGCTTAGGTTTCGGGGGAGGGTCCCGGTTCGGGGTAGGGTTAGGGTTAGGGTTAGGTCCCAGGAGGTTCCAGGCGCCGAACCCACAGCAGGGCAGTGGTCTCCCCGAAGGGCTGAGTTGAGGGCACAAGGGACGGTGCCGGTCAGGATCCCTCTTTGGCTGCCACGGCCACACATGTTGTTCCTCCCGCGGTCGAGGAGGCCTCCGGAATCCTCTCGGGAGCTGCAGCCGGGCCTGGGAAACGACATGGTGAGCTTCCAGGTTCCTTGCCGAGTCAGCCTGCACCGCTTCTGGACCCCAGGCGCGTGATGCTGTCAGACGTTGGAATTGGGTCCCCATGAGGGGAGAGCCTTAGCTAGGGTTAGGGTTCGGTCCAGGGACGTCGCCAGGGCCGAAGCGACTCCGGTCTCGTGATCTCCCTCCAGGGCTGAAGTGAGGGCCCATGCCAGAAGGCCGCTCAAATGCAGGATTAGGGATCGAGGCAGGATTAGGTTTCGGGGGAGGGTCCCGGTTCGGGGTAGGGTTAGGGTTAGGGTTAGGTCCCAGGAGGTTCCAGGCGCCGAACCCACAGCAGGGCAGTGGTCTCCCCGAAGGGCTGAGTTGAGGGCACAAGGGACGGTGCCGGTCAGGATCCCTCTTTGGCTGCCACGGCCACACATGTTGTTCCTCCCGCGGTCGAGGAGGCCTCCGGAATCCTCTCGGGAGCTGCAGCCGGGCCTGGGAAACGACATGGTGAGCTTCCAGGTTCCTTGCCGAGTCAGCCTGCACCGCTTCTGGACCCCAGGCGCGTGATGCTGTCAGACGTTGGAATTGGGTCCCCATGAGGGGAGAGCCTTAGCTAGGGTTAGGGTTCGGTCCAGGGACGTCGCCAGGGCCGAAGCGACTCCGGTCTCGTGATCTCCCTCCAGGGCTGAAGTGAGGGCCCATGCCAGAAGGCCGCTCAAATGCAGGATTAGGGATCGAGGCAGGATTAGGTTTCGGGGGAGGGTCCCGGTTCGGGGTAGGGTTAGGGTTAGGGTTAGGTCCCAGGAGGTTCCAGGCGCCGAACCCACAGCAGGGCAGTGGTCTCCCCGAAGGGCTGAGTTGAGGGCACAAGGGACGGTGCCGGTCAGGATCCCTCTTTGGCTGCCACGGCCACACATGTTGTTCCTCCCGCGGTCGAGGAGGCCTCCGGAATCCTCTCGGGAGCTGCAGCCGGGCCTGGGAAACGACATGGTGAGCTTCCAGGTTCCTTGCCGAGTCAGCCTGCACCGCTTCTGGACCCCAGGCGCGTGATGCTGTCAGACGTTGGAATTGGGTCCCCATGAGGGGAGAGCCTTAGCTAGGGTTAGGGTTCGGTCCAGGGACGTCGCCAGGGCCGAAGCGACTCCGGTCTCGTGATCTCCCTCCAGGGCTGAAGTGAGGGCCCATGCCAGAAGGCCGCTCAAATGCAGGATTAGGGATCGAGGCAGGCTTAGGTTTCGGGGGAGGGTCCCGGTTCGGGGTAGGGTTAGGGTTAGGGTTAGGTCCCAGGAGGTTCCAGGCGCCGAACCCACAGCAGGGCAGTGGTCTCCCCGAAGGGCTGAGTTGAGGGCACAAGGGACGGTGCCGGTCAGGATCCCTCTTTGGCTGCCACGGCCACACATGTTGTTCCTCCCGCGGTCGAGGAGGCCTCCGGAATCCTCTCGGGAGCTGCAGCCGGGCCTGGGAAACGACATGGTGAGCTTCCAGGTTCCTTGCCGAGTCAGCCTGCACCGCTTCTGGACCCCAGGCGCGTGATGCTGTCAGACGTTGGAATTGGGTCCCCATGAGGGGAGAGCCTTAGCTAGGGTTAGGGTTCGGTCCAGGGACGTCGCCAGGGCCGAAGCGACTCCGGTCTCGTGATCTCCCTCCAGGGCTGAAGTGAGGGCCCATGCCAGAAGGCCGCTCAAATGCAGGATTAGGGATCGAGGCAGGATTAGGTTTCGGGGGAGGGTCCCGGTTCGGGGTAGGGTTAGGGTTAGGGTTAGGTCCCAGGAGGTTCCAGGCGCCGAACCCACAGCAGGGCAGTGGTCTCCCCGAAGGGCTGAGTTGAGGGCACAAGGGACGGTGCCGGTCAGGATCCCTCTTTGGCTGCCACGGCCACACATGTTGTTCCTCCCGCGGTCGAGGAGGCCTCCGGAATCCTCTCGGGAGCTGCAGCCGGGCCTGGGAAACGACATGGTGAGCTTCCAGGTTCCTTGCCGAGTCAGCCTGCACCGCTTCTGGACCCCAGGCGCGTGATGCTGTCAGACGTTGGAATTGGGTCCCCATGAGGGGAGAGCCTTAGCTAGGGTTAGGGTTCGGTCCAGGGACGTCGCCAGGGCCGAAGCGACTCCGGTCTCGTGATCTCCCTCCAGGGCTGAAGTGAGGGCCCATGCCAGAAGGCCGCTCAAATGCAGGATTAGGGATCGAGGCAGGATTAGGTTTCGGGGGAGGGTCCCGGTTCGGGGTAGGGTTAGGGTTAGGGTTAGGTCCCAGGAGGTTCCAGGCGCCGAACCCACAGCAGGGCAGTGGTCTCCCCGAAGGGCTGAGTTGAGGGCACAAGGGACGGTGCCGGTCAGGATCCCTCTTTGGCTGCCACGGCCACACATGTTGTTCCTCCCGCGGTCGAGGAGGCCTCCGGAATCCTCTCGGGAGCTGCAGCCGGGCCTGGGAAACGACATGGTGAGCTTCCAGGTTCCTTGCCGAGTCAGCCTGCACCGCTTCTGGACCCCAGGCGCGTGATGCTGTCAGACGTTGGAATTGGGTCCCCATGAGGGGAGAGCCTTAGCTAGGGTTAGGGTTCGGTCCAGGGACGTCGCCAGGGCCGAAGCGACTCCGGTCTCGTGATCTCCCTCCAGGGCTGAAGTGAGGGCCCATGCCAGAAGGCCGCTCAAATGCAGGATTAGGGATCGAGGCAGGATTAGGTTTCGGGGGAGGGTCCCGGTTCGGGGTAGGGTTAGGGTTAGGGTTAGGTCCCAGGAGGTTCCAGGCGCCGAACCCACAGCAGGGCAGTGGTCTCCCCGAAGGGCTGAGTTGAGGGCACAAGGGACGGTGCCGGTCAGGATCCCTCTTTGGCTGCCACGGCCACACATGTTGTTCCTCCCGCGGTCGAGGAGGCCTCCGGAATCCTCTCGGGAGCTGCAGCCGGGCCTGGGAAACGACATGGTGAGCTTCCAGGTTCCTTGCCGAGTCAGCCTGCACCGCTTCTGGACCCCAGGCGCGTGATGCTGTCAGACGTTGGAATTGGGTCCCCATGAGGGGAGAGCCTTAGCTAGGGTTAGGGTTCGGTCCAGGGACGTCGCCAGGGCCGAAGCGACTCCGGTCTCGTGATCTCCCTCCAGGGCTGAAGTGAGGGCCCATGCCAGAAGGCCGCTCAAATGCAGGATTAGGGATCGAGGCAGGATTAGGTTTCGGGGGAGGGTCCCGGTTCGGGGTAGGGTTAGGGTTAGGGTTAGGTCCCAGGAGGTTCCAGGCGCCGAACCCACAGCAGGGCAGTGGTCTCCCCGAAGGGCTGAGTTGAGGGCACAAGGGACGGTGCCGGTCAGGATCCCTCTTTGGCTGCCACGGCCACACATGTTGTTCCTCCCGCGGTCGAGGAGGCCTCCGGAATCCTCTCGGGAGCTGCAGCCGGGCCTGGGAAACGACATGGTGAGCTTCCAGGTTCCTTGCCGAGTCAGCCTGCACCGCTTCTGGACCCCAGGCGCGTGATGCTGTCAGACGTTGGAATTGGGTCCCCATGAGGGGAGAGCCTTAGCTAGGGTTAGGGTTCGGTCCAGGGACGTCGCCAGGGCCGAAGCGACTCCGGTCTCGTGATCTCCCTCCAGGGCTGAAGTGAGGGCCCATGCCAGAAGGCCGCTCAAATGCAGGATTAGGGATCGAGGCAGGCTTAGGTTTCGGGGGAGGGTCCCGGTTCGGGGTAGGGTTAGGGTTAGGGTTAGGTCCCAGGAGGTTCCAGGCGCCGAACCCACAGCAGGGCAGTGGTCTCCCCGAAGGGCTGAGTTGAGGGCACAAGGGACGGTGCCGGTCAGGATCCCTCTTTGGCTGCCACGGCCACACATGTTGTTCCTCCCGCGGTCGAGGAGGCCTCCGGAATCCTCTCGGGAGCTGCAGCCGGGCCTGGGAAACGACATGGTGAGCTTCCAGGTTCCTTGCCGAGTCAGCCTGCACCGCTTCTGGACCCCAGGCGCGTGATGCTGTCAGACGTTGGAATTGGGTCCCCATGAGGGGAGAGCCTTAGCTAGGGTTAGGGTTCGGTCCAGGGACGTCGCCAGGGCCGAAGCGACTCCGGTCTCGTGATCTCCCTCCAGGGCTGAAGTGAGGGCCCATGCCAGAAGGCCGCTCAAATGCAGGATTAGGGATCGAGGCAGGATTAGGTTTCGGGGGAGGGTCCCGGTTCGGGGTAGGGTTAGGGTTAGGGTTAGGTCCCAGGAGGTTCCAGGCGCCGAACCCACAGCAGGGCAGTGGTCTCCCCGAAGGGCTGAGTTGAGGGCACAAGGGACGGTGCCGGTCAGGATCCCTCTTTGGCTGCCACGGCCACACATGTTGTTCCTCCCGCGGTCGAGGAGGCCTCCGGAATCCTCTCGGGAGCTGCAGCCGGGCCTGGGAAACGACATGGTGAGCTTCCAGGTTCCTTGCCGAGTCAGCCTGCACCGCTTCTGGACCCCAGGCGCGTGATGCTGTCAGACGTTGGAATTGGGTCCCCATGAGGGGAGAGCCTTAGCTAGGGTTAGGGTTCGGTCCAGGGACGTCGCCAGGGCCGAAGCGACTCCGGTCTCGTGATCTCCCTCCAGGGCTGAAGTGAGGGCCCATGCCAGAAGGCCGCTCAAATGCAGGATTAGGGATCGAGGCAGGATTAGGTTTCGGGGGAGGGTCCCGGTTCGGGGTAGGGTTAGGGTTAGGGTTAGGTCCCAGGAGGTTCCAGGCGCCGAACCCACAGCAGGGCAGTGGTCTCCCCGAAGGGCTGAGTTGAGGGCACAAGGGACGGTGCCGGTCAGGATCCCTCTTTGGCTGCCACGGCCACACATGTTGTTCCTCCCGCGGTCGAGGAGGCCTCCGGAATCCTCTCGGGAGCTGCAGCCGGGCCTGGGAAACGACATGGTGAGCTTCCAGGTTCCTTGCCGAGTCAGCCTGCACCGCTTCTGGACCCCAGGCGCGTGATGCTGTCAGACGTTGGAATTGGGTCCCCATGAGGGGAGAGCCTTAGCTAGGGTTAGGGTTCGGTCCAGGGACGTCGCCAGGGCCGAAGCGACTCCGGTCTCGTGATCTCCCTCCAGGGCTGAAGTGAGGGCCCATGCCAGAAGGCCGCTCAAATGCAGGATTAGGGATCGAGGCAGGATTAGGTTTCGGGGGAGGGTCCCGGTTCGGGGTAGGGTTAGGGTTAGGGTTAGGTCCCAGGAGGTTCCAGGCGCCGAACCCACAGCAGGGCAGTGGTCTCCCCGAAGGGCTGAGTTGAGGGCACAAGGGACGGTGCCGGTCAGGATCCCTCTTTGGCTGCCACGGCCACACATGTTGTTCCTCCCGCGGTCGAGGAGGCCTCCGGAATCCTCTCGGGAGCTGCAGCCGGGCCTGGGAAACGACATGGTGAGCTTCCAGGTTCCTTGCCGAGTCAGCCTGCACCGCTTCTGGACCCCAGGCGCGTGATGCTGTCAGACGTTGGAATTGGGTCCCCATGAGGGGAGAGCCTTAGCTAGGGTTAGGGTTCGGTCCAGGGACGTCGCCAGGGCCGAAGCGACTCCGGTCTCGTGATCTCCCTCCAGGGCTGAAGTGAGGGCCCATGCCAGAAGGCCGCTCAAATGCAGGATTAGGGATCGAGGCAGGATTAGGTTTCGGGGGAGGGTCCCGGTTCGGGGTAGGGTTAGGGTTAGGGTTAGGTCCCAGGAGGTTCCAGGCGCCGAACCCACAGCAGGGCAGTGGTCTCCCCGAAGGGCTGAGTTGAGGGCACAAGGGACGGTGCCGGTCAGGATCCCTCTTTGGCTGCCACGGCCACACATGTTGTTCCTCCCGCGGTCGAGGAGGCCTCCGGAATCCTCTCGGGAGCTGCAGCCGGGCCTGGGAAACGACATGGTGAGCTTCCAGGTTCCTTGCCGAGTCAGCCTGCACCGCTTCTGGACCCCAGGCGCGTGATGCTGTCAGACGTTGGAATTGGGTCCCCATGAGGGGAGAGCCTTAGCTAGGGTTAGGGTTCGGTCCAGGGACGTCGCCAGGGCCGAAGCGACTCCGGTCTCGTGATCTCCCTCCAGGGCTGAAGTGAGGGCCCATGCCAGAAGGCCGCTCAAATGCAGGATTAGGGATCGAGGCAGGATTAGGTTTCGGGGGAGGGTCCCGGTTCGGGGTAGGGTTAGGGTTAGGGTTAGGTCCCAGGAGGTTCCAGGCGCCGAACCCACAGCAGGGCAGTGGTCTCCCCGAAGGGCTGAGTTGAGGGCACAAGGGACGGTGCCGGTCAGGATCCCTCTTTGGCTGCCACGGCCACACATGTTGTTCCTCCCGCGGTCGAGGAGGCCTCCGGAATCCTCTCGGGAGCTGCAGCCGGGCCTGGGAAACGACATGGTGAGCTTCCAGGTTCCTTGCCGAGTCAGCCTGCACCGCTTCTGGACCCCAGGCGCGTGATGCTGTCAGACGTTGGAATTGGGTCCCCATGAGGGGAGAGCCTTAGCTAGGGTTAGGGTTCGGTCCAGGGACGTCGCCAGGGCCGAAGCGACTCCGGTCTCGTGATCTCCCTCCAGGGCTGAAGTGAGGGCCCATGCCAGAAGGCCGCTCAAATGCAGGATTAGGGATCGAGGCAGGATTAGGTTTCGGGGGAGGGTCCCGGTTCGGGGTAGGGTTAGGGTTAGGGTTAGGTCCCAGGAGGTTCCAGGCGCCGAACCCACAGCAGGGCAGTGGTCTCCCCGAAGGGCTGAGTTGAGGGCACAAGGGACGGTGCCGGTCAGGATCCCTCTTTGGCTGCCACGGCCACACATGTTGTTCCTCCCGCGGTCGAGGAGGCCTCCGGAATCCTCTCGGGAGCTGCAGCCGGGCCTGGGAAACGACATGGTGAGCTTCCAGGTTCCTTGCCGAGTCAGCCTGCACCGCTTCTGGACCCCAGGCGCGTGATGCTGTCAGACGTTGGAATTGGGTCCCCATGAGGGGAGAGCCTTAGCTAGGGTTAGGGTTCGGTCCAGGGACGTCGCCAGGGCCGAAGCGACTCCGGTCTCGTGATCTCCCTCCAGGGCTGAAGTGAGGGCCCATGCCAGAAGGCCGCTCAAATGCAGGATTAGGGATCGAGGCAGGCTTAGGTTTCGGGGGAGGGTCCCGGTTCGGGGTAGGGTTAGGGTTAGGGTTAGGTCCCAGGAGGTTCCAGGCGCCGAACCCACAGCAGGGCAGTGGTCTCCCCGAAGGGCTGAGTTGAGGGCACAAGGGACGGTGCCGGTCAGGATCCCTCTTTGGCTGCCACGGCCACACATGTTGTTCCTCCCGCGGTCGAGGAGGCCTCCGGAATCCTCTCGGGAGCTGCAGCCGGGCCTGGGAAACGACATGGTGAGCTTCCAGGTTCCTTGCCGAGTCAGCCTGCACCGCTTCTGGACCCCAGGCGCGTGATGCTGTCAGACGTTGGAATTGGGTCCCCATGAGGGGAGAGCCTTAGCTAGGGTTAGGGTTCGGTCCAGGGACGTCGCCAGGGCCGAAGCGACTCCGGTCTCGTGATCTCCCTCCAGGGCTGAAGTGAGGGCCCATGCCAGAAGGCCGCTCAAATGCAGGATTAGGGATCGAGGCAGGATTAGGTTTCGGGGGAGGGTCCCGGTTCGGGGTAGGGTTAGGGTTAGGGTTAGGTCCCAGGAGGTTCCAGGCGCCGAACCCACAGCAGGGCAGTGGTCTCCCCGAAGGGCTGAGTTGAGGGCACAAGGGACGGTGCCGGTCAGGATCCCTCTTTGGCTGCCACGGCCACACATGTTGTTCCTCCCGCGGTCGAGGAGGCCTCCGGAATCCTCTCGGGAGCTGCAGCCGGGCCTGGGAAACGACATGGTGAGCTTCCAGGTTCCTTGCCGAGTCAGCCTGCACCGCTTCTGGACCCCAGGCGCGTGATGCTGTCAGACGTTGGAATTGGGTCCCCATGAGGGGAGAGCCTTAGCTAGGGTTAGGGTTCGGTCCAGGGACGTCGCCAGGGCCGAAGCGACTCCGGTCTCGTGATCTCCCTCCAGGGCTGAAGTGAGGGCCCATGCCAGAAGGCCGCTCAAATGCAGGATTAGGGATCGAGGCAGGATTAGGTTTCGGGGGAGGGTCCCGGTTCGGGGTAGGGTTAGGGTTAGGGTTAGGTCCCAGGAGGTTCCAGGCGCCGAACCCACAGCAGGGCAGTGGTCTCCCCGAAGGGCTGAGTTGAGGGCACAAGGGACGGTGCCGGTCAGGATCCCTCTTTGGCTGCCACGGCCACACATGTTGTTCCTCCCGCGGTCGAGGAGGCCTCCGGAATCCTCTCGGGAGCTGCAGCCGGGCCTGGGAAACGACATGGTGAGCTTCCAGGTTCCTTGCCGAGTCAGCCTGCACCGCTTCTGGACCCCAGGCGCGTGATGCTGTCAGACGTTGGAATTGGGTCCCCATGAGGGGAGAGCCTTAGCTAGGGTTAGGGTTCGGTCCAGGGACGTCGCCAGGGCCGAAGCGACTCCGGTCTCGTGATCTCCCTCCAGGGCTGAAGTGAGGGCCCATGCCAGAAGGCCGCTCAAATGCAGGATTAGGGATCGAGGCAGGATTAGGTTTCGGGGGAGGGTCCCGGTTCGGGGTAGGGTTAGGGTTAGGGTTAGGTCCCAGGAGGTTCCAGGCGCCGAACCCACAGCAGGGCAGTGGTCTCCCCGAAGGGCTGAGTTGAGGGCACAAGGGACGGTGCCGGTCAGGATCCCTCTTTGGCTGCCACGGCCACACATGTTGTTCCTCCCGCGGTCGAGGAGGCCTCCGGAATCCTCTCGGGAGCTGCAGCCGGGCCTGGGAAACGACATGGTGAGCTTCCAGGTTCCTTGCCGAGTCAGCCTGCACCGCTTCTGGACCCCAGGCGCGTGATGCTGTCAGACGTTGGAATTGGGTCCCCATGAGGGGAGAGCCTTAGCTAGGGTTAGGGTTCGGTCCAGGGACGTCGCCAGGGCCGAAGCGACTCCGGTCTCGTGATCTCCCTCCAGGGCTGAAGTGAGGGCCCATGCCAGAAGGCCGCTCAAATGCAGGATTAGGGATCGAGGCAGGCTTAGGTTTCGGGGGAGGGTCCCGGTTCGGGGTAGGGTTAGGGTTAGGGTTAGGTCCCAGGAGGTTCCAGGCGCCGAACCCACAGCAGGGCAGTGGTCTCCCCGAAGGGCTGAGTTGAGGGCACAAGGGACGGTGCCGGTCAGGATCCCTCTTTGGCTGCCACGGCCACACATGTTGTTCCTCCCGCGGTCGAGGAGGCCTCCGGAATCCTCTCGGGAGCTGCAGCCGGGCCTGGGAAACGACATGGTGAGCTTCCAGGTTCCTTGCCGAGTCAGCCTGCACCGCTTCTGGACCCCAGGCGCGTGATGCTGTCAGACGTTGGAATTGGGTCCCCATGAGGGGAGAGCCTTAGCTAGGGTTAGGGTTCGGTCCAGGGACGTCGCCAGGGCCGAAGCGACTCCGGTCTCGTGATCTCCCTCCAGGGCTGAAGTGAGGGCCCATGCCAGAAGGCCGCTCAAATGCAGGATTAGGGATCGAGGCAGGATTAGGTTTCGGGGGAGGGTCCCGGTTCGGGGTAGGGTTAGGGTTAGGGTTAGGTCCCAGGAGGTTCCAGGCGCCGAACCCACAGCAGGGCAGTGGTCTCCCCGAAGGGCTGAGTTGAGGGCACAAGGGACGGTGCCGGTCAGGATCCCTCTTTGGCTGCCACGGCCACACATGTTGTTCCTCCCGCGGTCGAGGAGGCCTCCGGAATCCTCTCGGGAGCTGCAGCCGGGCCTGGGAAACGACATGGTGAGCTTCCAGGTTCCTTGCCGAGTCAGCCTGCACCGCTTCTGGACCCCAGGCGCGTGATGCTGTCAGACGTTGGAATTGGGTCCCCATGAGGGGAGAGCCTTAGCTAGGGTTAGGGTTCGGTCCAGGGACGTCGCCAGGGCCGAAGCGACTCCGGTCTCGTGATCTCCCTCCAGGGCTGAAGTGAGGGCCCATGCCAGAAGGCCGCTCAAATGCAGGATTAGGGATCGAGGCAGGATTAGGTTTCGGGGGAGGGTCCCGGTTCGGGGTAGGGTTAGGGTTAGGGTTAGGTCCCAGGAGGTTCCAGGCGCCGAACCCACAGCAGGGCAGTGGTCTCCCCGAAGGGCTGAGTTGAGGGCACAAGGGACGGTGCCGGTCAGGATCCCTCTTTGGCTGCCACGGCCACACATGTTGTTCCTCCCGCGGTCGAGGAGGCCTCCGGAATCCTCTCGGGAGCTGCAGCCGGGCCTGGGAAACGACATGGTGAGCTTCCAGGTTCCTTGCCGAGTCAGCCTGCACCGCTTCTGGACCCCAGGCGCGTGATGCTGTCAGACGTTGGAATTGGGTCCCCATGAGGGGAGAGCCTTAGCTAGGGTTAGGGTTCGGTCCAGGGACGTCGCCAGGGCCGAAGCGACTCCGGTCTCGTGATCTCCCTCCAGGGCTGAAGTGAGGGCCCATGCCAGAAGGCCGCTCAAATGCAGGATTAGGGATCGAGGCAGGCTTAGGTTTCGGGGGAGGGTCCCGGTTCGGGGTAGGGTTAGGGTTAGGGTTAGGTCCCAGGAGGTTCCAGGCGCCGAACCCACAGCAGGGCAGTGGTCTCCCCGAAGGGCTGAGTTGAGGGCACAAGGGACGGTGCCGGTCAGGATCCCTCTTTGGCTGCCACGGCCACACATGTTGTTCCTCCCGCGGTCGAGGAGGCCTCCGGAATCCTCTCGGGAGCTGCAGCCGGGCCTGGGAAACGACATGGTGAGCTTCCAGGTTCCTTGCCGAGTCAGCCTGCACCGCTTCTGGACCCCAGGCGCGTGATGCTGTCAGACGTTGGAATTGGGTCCCCATGAGGGGAGAGCCTTAGCTAGGGTTAGGGTTCGGTCCAGGGACGTCGCCAGGGCCGAAGCGACTCCGGTCTCGTGATCTCCCTCCAGGGCTGAAGTGAGGGCCCATGCCAGAAGGCCGCTCAAATGCAGGATTAGGGATCGAGGCAGGATTAGGTTTCGGGGGAGGGTCCCGGTTCGGGGTAGGGTTAGGGTTAGGGTTAGGTCCCAGGAGGTTCCAGGCGCCGAACCCACAGCAGGGCAGTGGTCTCCCCGAAGGGCTGAGTTGAGGGCACAAGGGACGGTGCCGGTCAGGATCCCTCTTTGGCTGCCACGGCCACACATGTTGTTCCTCCCGCGGTCGAGGAGGCCTCCGGAATCCTCTCGGGAGCTGCAGCCGGGCCTGGGAAACGACATGGTGAGCTTCCAGGTTCCTTGCCGAGTCAGCCTGCACCGCTTCTGGACCCCAGGCGCGTGATGCTGTCAGACGTTGGAATTGGGTCCCCATGAGGGGAGAGCCTTAGCTAGGGTTAGGGTTCGGTCCAGGGACGTCGCCAGGGCCGAAGCGACTCCGGTCTCGTGATCTCCCTCCAGGGCTGAAGTGAGGGCCCATGCCAGAAGGCCGCTCAAATGCAGGATTAGGGATCGAGGCAGGATTAGGTTTCGGGGGAGGGTCCCGGTTCGGGGTAGGGTTAGGGTTAGGGTTAGGTCCCAGGAGGTTCCAGGCGCCGAACCCACAGCAGGGCAGTGGTCTCCCCGAAGGGCTGAGTTGAGGGCACAAGGGACGGTGCCGGTCAGGATCCCTCTTTGGCTGCCACGGCCACACATGTTGTTCCTCCCGCGGTCGAGGAGGCCTCCGGAATCCTCTCGGGAGCTGCAGCCGGGCCTGGGAAACGACATGGTGAGCTTCCAGGTTCCTTGCCGAGTCAGCCTGCACCGCTTCTGGACCCCAGGCGCGTGATGCTGTCAGACGTTGGAATTGGGTCCCCATGAGGGGAGAGCCTTAGCTAGGGTTAGGGTTCGGTCCAGGGACGTCGCCAGGGCCGAAGCGACTCCGGTCTCGTGATCTCCCTCCAGGGCTGAAGTGAGGGCCCATGCCAGAAGGCCGCTCAAATGCAGGATTAGGGATCGAGGCAGGCTTAGGTTTCGGGGGAGGGTCCCGGTTCGGGGTAGGGTTAGGGTTAGGGTTAGGTCCCAGGAGGTTCCAGGCGCCGAACCCACAGCAGGGCAGTGGTCTCCCCGAAGGGCTGAGTTGAGGGCACAAGGGACGGTGCCGGTCAGGATCCCTCTTTGGCTGCCACGGCCACACATGTTGTTCCTCCCGCGGTCGAGGAGGCCTCCGGAATCCTCTCGGGAGCTGCAGCCGGGCCTGGGAAACGACATGGTGAGCTTCCAGGTTCCTTGCCGAGTCAGCCTGCACCGCTTCTGGACCCCAGGCGCGTGATGCTGTCAGACGTTGGAATTGGGTCCCCATGAGGGGAGAGCCTTAGCTAGGGTTAGGGTTCGGTCCAGGGACGTCGCCAGGGCCGAAGCGACTCCGGTCTCGTGATCTCCCTCCAGGGCTGAAGTGAGGGCCCATGCCAGAAGGCCGCTCAAATGCAGGATTAGGGATCGAGGCAGGATTAGGTTTCGGGGGAGGGTCCCGGTTCGGGGTAGGGTTAGGGTTAGGGTTAGGTCCCAGGAGGTTCCAGGCGCCGAACCCACAGCAGGGCAGTGGTCTCCCCGAAGGGCTGAGTTGAGGGCACAAGGGACGGTGCCGGTCAGGATCCCTCTTTGGCTGCCACGGCCACACATGTTGTTCCTCCCGCGGTCGAGGAGGCCTCCGGAATCCTCTCGGGAGCTGCAGCCGGGCCTGGGAAACGACATGGTGAGCTTCCAGGTTCCTTGCCGAGTCAGCCTGCACCGCTTCTGGACCCCAGGCGCGTGATGCTGTCAGACGTTGGAATTGGGTCCCCATGAGGGGAGAGCCTTAGCTAGGGTTAGGGTTCGGTCCAGGGACGTCGCCAGGGCCGAAGCGACTCCGGTCTCGTGATCTCCCTCCAGGGCTGAAGTGAGGGCCCATGCCAGAAGGCCGCTCAAATGCAGGATTAGGGATCGAGGCAGGATTAGGTTTCGGGGGAGGGTCCCGGTTCGGGGTAGGGTTAGGGTTAGGGTTAGGTCCCAGGAGGTTCCAGGCGCCGAACCCACAGCAGGGCAGTGGTCTCCCCGAAGGGCTGAGTTGAGGGCACAAGGGACGGTGCCGGTCAGGATCCCTCTTTGGCTGCCACGGCCACACATGTTGTTCCTCCCGCGGTCGAGGAGGCCTCCGGAATCCTCTCGGGAGCTGCAGCCGGGCCTGGGAAACGACATGGTGAGCTTCCAGGTTCCTTGCCGAGTCAGCCTGCACCGCTTCTGGACCCCAGGCGCGTGATGCTGTCAGACGTTGGAATTGGGTCCCCATGAGGGGAGAGCCTTAGCTAGGGTTAGGGTTCGGTCCAGGGACGTCGCCAGGGCCGAAGCGACTCCGGTCTCGTGATCTCCCTCCAGGGCTGAAGTGAGGGCCCATGCCAGAAGGCCGCTCAAATGCAGGATTAGGGATCGAGGCAGGATTAGGTTTCGGGGGAGGGTCCCGGTTCGGGGTAGGGTTAGGGTTAGGGTTAGGTCCCAGGAGGTTCCAGGCGCCGAACCCACAGCAGGGCAGTGGTCTCCCCGAAGGGCTGAGTTGAGGGCACAAGGGACGGTGCCGGTCAGGATCCCTCTTTGGCTGCCACGGCCACACATGTTGTTCCTCCCGCGGTCGAGGAGGCCTCCGGAATCCTCTCGGGAGCTGCAGCCGGGCCTGGGAAACGACATGGTGAGCTTCCAGGTTCCTTGCCGAGTCAGCCTGCACCGCTTCTGGACCCCAGGCGCGTGATGCTGTCAGACGTTGGAATTGGGTCCCCATGAGGGGAGAGCCTTAGCTAGGGTTAGGGTTCGGTCCAGGGACGTCGCCAGGGCCGAAGCGACTCCGGTCTCGTGATCTCCCTCCAGGGCTGAAGTGAGGGCCCATGCCAGAAGGCCGCTCAAATGCAGGATTAGGGATCGAGGCAGGATTAGGTTTCGGGGGAGGGTCCCGGTTCGGGGTAGGGTTAGGGTTAGGGTTAGGTCCCAGGAGGTTCCAGGCGCCGAACCCACAGCAGGGCAGTGGTCTCCCCGAAGGGCTGAGTTGAGGGCACAAGGGACGGTGCCGGTCAGGATCCCTCTTTGGCTGCCACGGCCACACATGTTGTTCCTCCCGCGGTCGAGGAGGCCTCCGGAATCCTCTCGGGAGCTGCAGCCGGGCCTGGGAAACGACATGGTGAGCTTCCAGGTTCCTTGCCGAGTCAGCCTGCACCGCTTCTGGACCCCAGGCGCGTGATGCTGTCAGACGTTGGAATTGGGTCCCCATGAGGGGAGAGCCTTAGCTAGGGTTAGGGTTCGGTCCAGGGACGTCGCCAGGGCCGAAGCGACTCCGGTCTCGTGATCTCCCTCCAGGGCTGAAGTGAGGGCCCATGCCAGAAGGCCGCTCAAATGCAGGATTAGGGATCGAGGCAGGATTAGGTTTCGGGGGAGGGTCCCGGTTCGGGGTAGGGTTAGGGTTAGGGTTAGGTCCCAGGAGGTTCCAGGCGCCGAACCCACAGCAGGGCAGTGGTCTCCCCGAAGGGCTGAGTTGAGGGCACAAGGGACGGTGCCGGTCAGGATCCCTCTTTGGCTGCCACGGCCACACATGTTGTTCCTCCCGCGGTCGAGGAGGCCTCCGGAATCCTCTCGGGAGCTGCAGCCGGGCCTGGGAAACGACATGGTGAGCTTCCAGGTTCCTTGCCGAGTCAGCCTGCACCGCTTCTGGACCCCAGGCGCGTGATGCTGTCAGACGTTGGAATTGGGTCCCCATGAGGGGAGAGCCTTAGCTAGGGTTAGGGTTCGGTCCAGGGACGTCGCCAGGGCCGAAGCGACTCCGGTCTCGTGATCTCCCTCCAGGGCTGAAGTGAGGGCCCATGCCAGAAGGCCGCTCAAATGCAGGATTAGGGATCGAGGCAGGATTAGGTTTCGGGGGAGGGTCCCGGTTCGGGGTAGGGTTAGGGTTAGGGTTAGGTCCCAGGAGGTTCCAGGCGCCGAACCCACAGCAGGGCAGTGGTCTCCCCGAAGGGCTGAGTTGAGGGCACAAGGGACGGTGCCGGTCAGGATCCCTCTTTGGCTGCCACGGCCACACATGTTGTTCCTCCCGCGGTCGAGGAGGCCTCCGGAATCCTCTCGGGAGCTGCAGCCGGGCCTGGGAAACGACATGGTGAGCTTCCAGGTTCCTTGCCGAGTCAGCCTGCACCGCTTCTGGACCCCAGGCGCGTGATGCTGTCAGACGTTGGAATTGGGTCCCCATGAGGGGAGAGCCTTAGCTAGGGTTAGGGTTCGGTCCAGGGACGTCGCCAGGGCCGAAGCGACTCCGGTCTCGTGATCTCCCTCCAGGGCTGAAGTGAGGGCCCATGCCAGAAGGCCGCTCAAATGCAGGATTAGGGATCGAGGCAGGATTAGGTTTCGGGGGAGGGTCCCGGTTCGGGGTAGGGTTAGGGTTAGGGTTAGGTCCCAGGAGGTTCCAGGCGCCGAACCCACAGCAGGGCAGTGGTCTCCCCGAAGGGCTGAGTTGAGGGCACAAGGGACGGTGCCGGTCAGGATCCCTCTTTGGCTGCCACGGCCACACATGTTGTTCCTCCCGCGGTCGAGGAGGCCTCCGGAATCCTCTCGGGAGCTGCAGCCGGGCCTGGGAAACGACATGGTGAGCTTCCAGGTTCCTTGCCGAGTCAGCCTGCACCGCTTCTGGACCCCAGGCGCGTGATGCTGTCAGACGTTGGAATTGGGTCCCCATGAGGGGAGAGCCTTAGCTAGGGTTAGGGTTCGGTCCAGGGACGTCGCCAGGGCCGAAGCGACTCCGGTCTCGTGATCTCCCTCCAGGGCTGAAGTGAGGGCCCATGCCAGAAGGCCGCTCAAATGCAGGATTAGGGATCGAGGCAGGATTAGGTTTCGGGGGAGGGTCCCGGTTCGGGGTAGGGTTAGGGTTAGGGTTAGGTCCCAGGAGGTTCCAGGCGCCGAACCCACAGCAGGGCAGTGGTCTCCCCGAAGGGCTGAGTTGAGGGCACAAGGGACGGTGCCGGTCAGGATCCCTCTTTGGCTGCCACGGCCACACATGTTGTTCCTCCCGCGGTCGAGGAGGCCTCCGGAATCCTCTCGGGAGCTGCAGCCGGGCCTGGGAAACGACATGGTGAGCTTCCAGGTTCCTTGCCGAGTCAGCCTGCACCGCTTCTGGACCCCAGGCGCGTGATGCTGTCAGACGTTGGAATTGGGTCCCCATGAGGGGAGAGCCTTAGCTAGGGTTAGGGTTCGGTCCAGGGACGTCGCCAGGGCCGAAGCGACTCCGGTCTCGTGATCTCCCTCCAGGGCTGAAGTGAGGGCCCATGCCAGAAGGCCGCTCAAATGCAGGATTAGGGATCGAGGCAGGATTAGGTTTCGGGGGAGGGTCCCGGTTCGGGGTAGGGTTAGGGTTAGGGTTAGGTCCCAGGAGGTTCCAGGCGCCGAACCCACAGCAGGGCAGTGGTCTCCCCGAAGGGCTGAGTTGAGGGCACAAGGGACGGTGCCGGTCAGGATCCCTCTTTGGCTGCCACGGCCACACATGTTGTTCCTCCCGCGGTCGAGGAGGCCTCCGGAATCCTCTCGGGAGCTGCAGCCGGGCCTGGGAAACGACATGGTGAGCTTCCAGGTTCCTTGCCGAGTCAGCCTGCACCGCTTCTGGACCCCAGGCGCGTGATGCTGTCAGACGTTGGAATTGGGTCCCCATGAGGGGAGAGCCTTAGCTAGGGTTAGGGTTCGGTCCAGGGACGTCGCCAGGGCCGAAGCGACTCCGGTCTCGTGATCTCCCTCCAGGGCTGAAGTGAGGGCCCATGCCAGAAGGCCGCTCAAATGCAGGATTAGGGATCGAGGCAGGATTAGGTTTCGGGGGAGGGTCCCGGTTCGGGGTAGGGTTAGGGTTAGGGTTAGGTCCCAGGAGGTTCCAGGCGCCGAACCCACAGCAGGGCAGTGGTCTCCCCGAAGGGCTGAGTTGAGGGCACAAGGGACGGTGCCGGTCAGGATCCCTCTTTGGCTGCCACGGCCACACATGTTGTTCCTCCCGCGGTCGAGGAGGCCTCCGGAATCCTCTCGGGAGCTGCAGCCGGGCCTGGGAAACGACATGGTGAGCTTCCAGGTTCCTTGCCGAGTCAGCCTGCACCGCTTCTGGACCCCAGGCGCGTGATGCTGTCAGACGTTGGAATTGGGTCCCCATGAGGGGAGAGCCTTAGCTAGGGTTAGGGTTCGGTCCAGGGACGTCGCCAGGGCCGAAGCGACTCCGGTCTCGTGATCTCCCTCCAGGGCTGAAGTGAGGGCCCATGCCAGAAGGCCGCTCAAATGCAGGATTAGGGATCGAGGCAGGATTAGGTTTCGGGGGAGGGTCCCGGTTCGGGGTAGGGTTAGGGTTAGGGTTAGGTCCCAGGAGGTTCCAGGCGCCGAACCCACAGCAGGGCAGTGGTCTCCCCGAAGGGCTGAGTTGAGGGCACAAGGGACGGTGCCGGTCAGGATCCCTCTTTGGCTGCCACGGCCACACATGTTGTTCCTCCCGCGGTCGAGGAGGCCTCCGGAATCCTCTCGGGAGCTGCAGCCGGGCCTGGGAAACGACATGGTGAGCTTCCAGGTTCCTTGCCGAGTCAGCCTGCACCGCTTCTGGACCCCAGGCGCGTGATGCTGTCAGACGTTGGAATTGGGTCCCCATGAGGGGAGAGCCTTAGCTAGGGTTAGGGTTCGGTCCAGGGACGTCGCCAGGGCCGAAGCGACTCCGGTCTCGTGATCTCCCTCCAGGGCTGAAGTGAGGGCCCATGCCAGAAGGCCGCTCAAATGCAGGATTAGGGATCGAGGCAGGATTAGGTTTCGGGGGAGGGTCCCGGTTCGGGGTAGGGTTAGGGTTAGGGTTAGGTCCCAGGAGGTTCCAGGCGCCGAACCCACAGCAGGGCAGTGGTCTCCCCGAAGGGCTGAGTTGAGGGCACAAGGGACGGTGCCGGTCAGGATCCCTCTTTGGCTGCCACGGCCACACATGTTGTTCCTCCCGCGGTCGAGGAGGCCTCCGGAATCCTCTCGGGAGCTGCAGCCGGGCCTGGGAAACGACATGGTGAGCTTCCAGGTTCCTTGCCGAGTCAGCCTGCACCGCTTCTGGACCCCAGGCGCGTGATGCTGTCAGACGTTGGAATTGGGTCCCCATGAGGGGAGAGCCTTAGCTAGGGTTAGGGTTCGGTCCAGGGACGTCGCCAGGGCCGAAGCGACTCCGGTCTCGTGATCTCCCTCCAGGGCTGAAGTGAGGGCCCATGCCAGAAGGCCGCTCAAATGCAGGATTAGGGATCGAGGCAGGATTAGGTTTCGGGGGAGGGTCCCGGTTCGGGGTAGGGTTAGGGTTAGGGTTAGGTCCCAGGAGGTTCCAGGCGCCGAACCCACAGCAGGGCAGTGGTCTCCCCGAAGGGCTGAGTTGAGGGCACAAGGGACGGTGCCGGTCAGGATCCCTCTTTGGCTGCCACGGCCACACATGTTGTTCCTCCCGCGGTCGAGGAGGCCTCCGGAATCCTCTCGGGAGCTGCAGCCGGGCCTGGGAAACGACATGGTGAGCTTCCAGGTTCCTTGCCGAGTCAGCCTGCACCGCTTCTGGACCCCAGGCGCGTGATGCTGTCAGACGTTGGAATTGGGTCCCCATGAGGGGAGAGCCTTAGCTAGGGTTAGGGTTCGGTCCAGGGACGTCGCCAGGGCCGAAGCGACTCCGGTCTCGTGATCTCCCTCCAGGGCTGAAGTGAGGGCCCATGCCAGAAGGCCGCTCAAATGCAGGATTAGGGATCGAGGCAGGATTAGGTTTCGGGGGAGGGTCCCGGTTCGGGGTAGGGTTAGGGTTAGGGTTAGGTCCCAGGAGGTTCCAGGCGCCGAACCCACAGCAGGGCAGTGGTCTCCCCGAAGGGCTGAGTTGAGGGCACAAGGGACGGTGCCGGTCAGGATCCCTCTTTGGCTGCCACGGCCACACATGTTGTTCCTCCCGCGGTCGAGGAGGCCTCCGGAATCCTCTCGGGAGCTGCAGCCGGGCCTGGGAAACGACATGGTGAGCTTCCAGGTTCCTTGCCGAGTCAGCCTGCACCGCTTCTGGACCCCAGGCGCGTGATGCTGTCAGACGTTGGAATTGGGTCCCCATGAGGGGAGAGCCTTAGCTAGGGTTAGGGTTCGGTCCAGGGACGTCGCCAGGGCCGAAGCGACTCCGGTCTCGTGATCTCCCTCCAGGGCTGAAGTGAGGGCCCATGCCAGAAGGCCGCTCAAATGCAGGATTAGGGATCGAGGCAGGATTAGGTTTCGGGGGAGGGTCCCGGTTCGGGGTAGGGTTAGGGTTAGGGTTAGGTCCCAGGAGGTTCCAGGCGCCGAACCCACAGCAGGGCAGTGGTCTCCCCGAAGGGCTGAGTTGAGGGCACAAGGGACGGTGCCGGTCAGGATCCCTCTTTGGCTGCCACGGCCACACATGTTGTTCCTCCCGCGGTCGAGGAGGCCTCCGGAATCCTCTCGGGAGCTGCAGCCGGGCCTGGGAAACGACATGGTGAGCTTCCAGGTTCCTTGCCGAGTCAGCCTGCACCGCTTCTGGACCCCAGGCGCGTGATGCTGTCAGACGTTGGAATTGGGTCCCCATGAGGGGAGAGCCTTAGCTAGGGTTAGGGTTCGGTCCAGGGACGTCGCCAGGGCCGAAGCGACTCCGGTCTCGTGATCTCCCTCCAGGGCTGAAGTGAGGGCCCATGCCAGAAGGCCGCTCAAATGCAGGATTAGGGATCGAGGCAGGATTAGGTTTCGGGGGAGGGTCCCGGTTCGGGGTAGGGTTAGGGTTAGGGTTAGGTCCCAGGAGGTTCCAGGCGCCGAACCCACAGCAGGGCAGTGGTCTCCCCGAAGGGCTGAGTTGAGGGCACAAGGGACGGTGCCGGTCAGGATCCCTCTTTGGCTGCCACGGCCACACATGTTGTTCCTCCCGCGGTCGAGGAGGCCTCCGGAATCCTCTCGGGAGCTGCAGCCGGGCCTGGGAAACGACATGGTGAGCTTCCAGGTTCCTTGCCGAGTCAGCCTGCACCGCTTCTGGACCCCAGGCGCGTGATGCTGTCAGACGTTGGAATTGGGTCCCCATGAGGGGAGAGCCTTAGCTAGGGTTAGGGTTCGGTCCAGGGACGTCGCCAGGGCCGAAGCGACTCCGGTCTCGTGATCTCCCTCCAGGGCTGAAGTGAGGGCCCATGCCAGAAGGCCGCTCAAATGCAGGATTAGGGATCGAGGCAGGATTAGGTTTCGGGGGAGGGTCCCGGTTCGGGGTAGGGTTAGGGTTAGGGTTAGGTCCCAGGAGGTTCCAGGCGCCGAACCCACAGCAGGGCAGTGGTCTCCCCGAAGGGCTGAGTTGAGGGCACAAGGGACGGTGCCGGTCAGGATCCCTCTTTGGCTGCCACGGCCACACATGTTGTTCCTCCCGCGGTCGAGGAGGCCTCCGGAATCCTCTCGGGAGCTGCAGCCGGGCCTGGGAAACGACATGGTGAGCTTCCAGGTTCCTTGCCGAGTCAGCCTGCACCGCTTCTGGACCCCAGGCGCGTGATGCTGTCAGACGTTGGAATTGGGTCCCCATGAGGGGAGAGCCTTAGCTAGGGTTAGGGTTCGGTCCAGGGACGTCGCCAGGGCCGAAGCGACTCCGGTCTCGTGATCTCCCTCCAGGGCTGAAGTGAGGGCCCATGCCAGAAGGCCGCTCAAATGCAGGATTAGGGATCGAGGCAGGATTAGGTTTCGGGGGAGGGTCCCGGTTCGGGGTAGGGTTAGGGTTAGGGTTAGGTCCCAGGAGGTTCCAGGCGCCGAACCCACAGCAGGGCAGTGGTCTCCCCGAAGGGCTGAGTTGAGGGCACAAGGGACGGTGCCGGTCAGGATCCCTCTTTGGCTGCCACGGCCACACATGTTGTTCCTCCCGCGGTCGAGGAGGCCTCCGGAATCCTCTCGGGAGCTGCAGCCGGGCCTGGGAAACGACATGGTGAGCTTCCAGGTTCCTTGCCGAGTCAGCCTGCACCGCTTCTGGACCCCAGGCGCGTGATGCTGTCAGACGTTGGAATTGGGTCCCCATGAGGGGAGAGCCTTAGCTAGGGTTAGGGTTCGGTCCAGGGACGTCGCCAGGGCCGAAGCGACTCCGGTCTCGTGATCTCCCTCCAGGGCTGAAGTGAGGGCCCATGCCAGAAGGCCGCTCAAATGCAGGATTAGGGATCGAGGCAGGATTAGGTTTCGGGGGAGGGTCCCGGTTCGGGGTAGGGTTAGGGTTAGGGTTAGGTCCCAGGAGGTTCCAGGCGCCGAACCCACAGCAGGGCAGTGGTCTCCCCGAAGGGCTGAGTTGAGGGCACAAGGGACGGTGCCGGTCAGGATCCCTCTTTGGCTGCCACGGCCACACATGTTGTTCCTCCCGCGGTCGAGGAGGCCTCCGGAATCCTCTCGGGAGCTGCAGCCGGGCCTGGGAAACGACATGGTGAGCTTCCAGGTTCCTTGCCGAGTCAGCCTGCACCGCTTCTGGACCCCAGGCGCGTGATGCTGTCAGACGTTGGAATTGGGTCCCCATGAGGGGAGAGCCTTAGCTAGGGTTAGGGTTCGGTCCAGGGACGTCGCCAGGGCCGAAGCGACTCCGGTCTCGTGATCTCCCTCCAGGGCTGAAGTGAGGGCCCATGCCAGAAGGCCGCTCAAATGCAGGATTAGGGATCGAGGCAGGATTAGGTTTCGGGGGAGGGTCCCGGTTCGGGGTAGGGTTAGGGTTAGGGTTAGGTCCCAGGAGGTTCCAGGCGCCGAACCCACAGCAGGGCAGTGGTCTCCCCGAAGGGCTGAGTTGAGGGCACAAGGGACGGTGCCGGTCAGGATCCCTCTTTGGCTGCCACGGCCACACATGTTGTTCCTCCCGCGGTCGAGGAGGCCTCCGGAATCCTCTCGGGAGCTGCAGCCGGGCCTGGGAAACGACATGGTGAGCTTCCAGGTTCCTTGCCGAGTCAGCCTGCACCGCTTCTGGACCCCAGGCGCGTGATGCTGTCAGACGTTGGAATTGGGTCCCCATGAGGGGAGAGCCTTAGCTAGGGTTAGGGTTCGGTCCAGGGACGTCGCCAGGGCCGAAGCGACTCCGGTCTCGTGATCTCCCTCCAGGGCTGAAGTGAGGGCCCATGCCAGAAGGCCGCTCAAATGCAGGATTAGGGATCGAGGCAGGATTAGGTTTCGGGGGAGGGTCCCGGTTCGGGGTAGGGTTAGGGTTAGGGTTAGGTCCCAGGAGGTTCCAGGCGCCGAACCCACAGCAGGGCAGTGGTCTCCCCGAAGGGCTGAGTTGAGGGCACAAGGGACGGTGCCGGTCAGGATCCCTCTTTGGCTGCCACGGCCACACATGTTGTTCCTCCCGCGGTCGAGGAGGCCTCCGGAATCCTCTCGGGAGCTGCAGCCGGGCCTGGGAAACGACATGGTGAGCTTCCAGGTTCCTTGCCGAGTCAGCCTGCACCGCTTCTGGACCCCAGGCGCGTGATGCTGTCAGACGTTGGAATTGGGTCCCCATGAGGGGAGAGCCTTAGCTAGGGTTAGGGTTCGGTCCAGGGACGTCGCCAGGGCCGAAGCGACTCCGGTCTCGTGATCTCCCTCCAGGGCTGAAGTGAGGGCCCATGCCAGAAGGCCGCTCAAATGCAGGATTAGGGATCGAGGCAGGATTAGGTTTCGGGGGAGGGTCCCGGTTCGGGGTAGGGTTAGGGTTAGGGTTAGGTCCCAGGAGGTTCCAGGCGCCGAACCCACAGCAGGGCAGTGGTCTCCCCGAAGGGCTGAGTTGAGGGCACAAGGGACGGTGCCGGTCAGGATCCCTCTTTGGCTGCCACGGCCACACATGTTGTTCCTCCCGCGGTCGAGGAGGCCTCCGGAATCCTCTCGGGAGCTGCAGCCGGGCCTGGGAAACGACATGGTGAGCTTCCAGGTTCCTTGCCGAGTCAGCCTGCACCGCTTCTGGACCCCAGGCGCGTGATGCTGTCAGACGTTGGAATTGGGTCCCCATGAGGGGAGAGCCTTAGCTAGGGTTAGGGTTCGGTCCAGGGACGTCGCCAGGGCCGAAGCGACTCCGGTCTCGTGATCTCCCTCCAGGGCTGAAGTGAGGGCCCATGCCAGAAGGCCGCTCAAATGCAGGATTAGGGATCGAGGCAGGATTAGGTTTCGGGGGAGGGTCCCGGTTCGGGGTAGGGTTAGGGTTAGGGTTAGGTCCCAGGAGGTTCCAGGCGCCGAACCCACAGCAGGGCAGTGGTCTCCCCGAAGGGCTGAGTTGAGGGCACAAGGGACGGTGCCGGTCAGGATCCCTCTTTGGCTGCCACGGCCACACATGTTGTTCCTCCCGCGGTCGAGGAGGCCTCCGGAATCCTCTCGGGAGCTGCAGCCGGGCCTGGGAAACGACATGGTGAGCTTCCAGGTTCCTTGCCGAGTCAGCCTGCACCGCTTCTGGACCCCAGGCGCGTGATGCTGTCAGACGTTGGAATTGGGTCCCCATGAGGGGAGAGCCTTAGCTAGGGTTAGGGTTCGGTCCAGGGACGTCGCCAGGGCCGAAGCGACTCCGGTCTCGTGATCTCCCTCCAGGGCTGAAGTGAGGGCCCATGCCAGAAGGCCGCTCAAATGCAGGATTAGGGATCGAGGCAGGATTAGGTTTCGGGGGAGGGTCCCGGTTCGGGGTAGGGTTAGGGTTAGGGTTAGGTCCCAGGAGGTTCCAGGCGCCGAACCCACAGCAGGGCAGTGGTCTCCCCGAAGGGCTGAGTTGAGGGCACAAGGGACGGTGCCGGTCAGGATCCCTCTTTGGCTGCCACGGCCACACATGTTGTTCCTCCCGCGGTCGAGGAGGCCTCCGGAATCCTCTCGGGAGCTGCAGCCGGGCCTGGGAAACGACATGGTGAGCTTCCAGGTTCCTTGCCGAGTCAGCCTGCACCGCTTCTGGACCCCAGGCGCGTGATGCTGTCAGACGTTGGAATTGGGTCCCCATGAGGGGAGAGCCTTAGCTAGGGTTAGGGTTCGGTCCAGGGACGTCGCCAGGGCCGAAGCGACTCCGGTCTCGTGATCTCCCTCCAGGGCTGAAGTGAGGGCCCATGCCAGAAGGCCGCTCAAATGCAGGATTAGGGATCGAGGCAGGATTAGGTTTCGGGGGAGGGTCCCGGTTCGGGGTAGGGTTAGGGTTAGGGTTAGGTCCCAGGAGGTTCCAGGCGCCGAACCCACAGCAGGGCAGTGGTCTCCCCGAAGGGCTGAGTTGAGGGCACAAGGGACGGTGCCGGTCAGGATCCCTCTTTGGCTGCCACGGCCACACATGTTGTTCCTCCCGCGGTCGAGGAGGCCTCCGGAATCCTCTCGGGAGCTGCAGCCGGGCCTGGGAAACGACATGGTGAGCTTCCAGGTTCCTTGCCGAGTCAGCCTGCACCGCTTCTGGACCCCAGGCGCGTGATGCTGTCAGACGTTGGAATTGGGTCCCCATGAGGGGAGAGCCTTAGCTAGGGTTAGGGTTCGGTCCAGGGACGTCGCCAGGGCCGAAGCGACTCCGGTCTCGTGATCTCCCTCCAGGGCTGAAGTGAGGGCCCATGCCAGAAGGCCGCTCAAATGCAGGATTAGGGATCGAGGCAGGCTTAGGTTTCGGGGGAGGGTCCCGGTTCGGGGTAGGGTTAGGGTTAGGGTTAGGTCCCAGGAGGTTCCAGGCGCCGAACCCACAGCAGGGCAGTGGTCTCCCCGAAGGGCTGAGTTGAGGGCACAAGGGACGGTGCCGGTCAGGATCCCTCTTTGGCTGCCACGGCCACACATGTTGTTCCTCCCGCGGTCGAGGAGGCCTCCGGAATCCTCTCGGGAGCTGCAGCCGGGCCTGGGAAACGACATGGTGAGCTTCCAGGTTCCTTGCCGAGTCAGCCTGCACCGCTTCTGGACCCCAGGCGCGTGATGCTGTCAGACGTTGGAATTGGGTCCCCATGAGGGGAGAGCCTTAGCTAGGGTTAGGGTTCGGTCCAGGGACGTCGCCAGGGAGGTGGCATAGGGGCATGGGTTAAATTGGTGATGGGCTATGGAGGGCCCTAGTAGTGAGGATCACTGGGTGTTGTATGTAAGTGATGGATGACTACATTCTTTACCTGAAGCTAACATTACACTGTATGTTAACCAACTGGAATTTAAAATAAAAACTTGAAAAAATGAATACTAAAGAAATACATAAATACATTTAAACTAAACTAAATAAATACATGTTAAAAAGTAAAAGGAAAACTCATGTGATGATGTCAATAGACACAGAAAAAGCGTTCTGAGAAAATTTGGTATCCATTTGTGGTAAAAATCTCTTTAAAATTCTGTGTAGAAAGGTCAAATCTCAACATAACAAAGGCCATGTATGTGAAGCGCACAGCTAATGTCATACTCAGTAGTGAAATTTTGAAAGATTTTCCGCTAAGATCAGGCACAAGACAAGGATGCCCTAGATATGTGAAGGGGATTGGGTGATGCAGGCTTCTGGTTATGCAATGAATGAATCACAGATAGAAGATATAGCATAGGACACATAGAGAATGGTACTGGAGTAGGGATGCATGGTGACAGATGATAGCTACACCTGTGTTAGCGTACCAGAATGTATACATTTGTCCAATGACTATGTTGTTTCCTCTGAAACTAATGTAACGTAGTGTGTCAGCTATTCCCAAATAACATGTTTTTTTTTTTTTAAACTAGGTAAAGGACTGAAATAAAAAGTTTAATGTAAAAGAACCTGTTAATATCTAATCAAGAAATGCAGTGAAGTTCCAAACTAGAAAGTCACCGTATCAAATTCTGTATCATTCCTATACACTAACCCAATTATCTAAGAAGAAGTAAAGAAAACAATCCCATTTACAATAGCATCAAAAACAATAAAAATTATAGCAATACAGTTAGCCAAGGAAATGAAAATCTCTCTACAGAAAACTATAAAACCTGTGTGCAGGAATGGAAGAAATTCAATTTGGGTGAAAGAAAGGGGAGAACACACAAGTCAGTGAAAAGCCATCCCATGTCCAACTTTCGGAGGAATTAATACAGATACAATGTCCATATTACCCAAAGCCATCAGGAGATTCAGTGCAATCTCTATCAAGACTCCGATGCAATATTTATGCAATTAGAAAATCATATCCTAAAATTTATTTGGAACCACAAAAAGACCCCATGTAGCCAACGCAAGAAAGAACAAAACAGGAGGCATCCCCCTTCTTGATTTCAAGCGTCATTCTAACACAAAGAAATCAATTATGTCACTGGCATAAGCACACACACAAGACAATGGAAGAGAAATTGAGAGCCCAAACTAAACCCATGCATCACAGTCACCTAGTATTCGACAAGGGAGTCAATAATACACAGTGGAGAAGAGTGGACTTTTGAATAACTGGTGCTGGGAAAATTGGATATTCACAAGTATAAGAACAAAGTTTAGCACCGTATAACACACCACTCCCTAGAGAGTGAAAGGAAGAAATAGAGAGAGATGTGGTTAGAGAGAAACAGAGACAAAGAGGAAGTACAAGAAGGAAAGTAGAGACCTGGTGCGGTGTGTGGACACGGTTAGATGGGCCAGGGGAGAGGGGATGTAGGAAGTGGCTCTGAGTGCTGGGGCAGAAAGGGCTTCTATCATGGGCATCAGAGTCCCATGGCCCCAAGACTCCAACATCCCTGGGTCCAAGTTCTGCAGAGGCCATTGGAATTGAAAAGATGGGTAGCTCTCATTTCTTCTGGAATTGTGAGGTTCAGCCTCACGTTCTGTCATGGAGAGGGATGTCTTGAGGGAGAGTGTGCTGCTCTTTGGCAGGTAAACTCCATAGCCTGCCCTGTGGGGAGGTGTCCCAGGGCCATCTCCCTCAGTGCCCCAGGCTCTGTTGGATTTCCCCCCTCCCCCATCAGCTGGCCTTCCTCAAGTTCTGAACCCAGGCATCAGGCATTGTGTTGCCCCCAGGTCCTGCAGTCTGGACCTGGCAGAGGTGGACTAGTAATATTGGTTATATATATATATATATAAATATATATATATATATATATATATATATATTTTGACAATAAGGTACACATCCTCCCTCTGGGACTAGCGGTGTGCATCCAAATCATAGGTTGCTATCCTCCTCTCCACAACCAATCTGAGGAATCCAGAAGGTAGGTGGACCCTTTCAAACACCCTAGTCTTCTCTTACATGAAATTCAAAGACATTTTCTTGACCCAGCTTTCTTTTAATAATGAAGAGATGGCAATTAGTCATTGAAGGCATAATAGTCCTATAGGAAATTGACCTATATGACGGATGGACATTATTTCATCCATCCGTATCCCTAAAGCACATTTCAGTGTAAATATTAGCCAAGGATACACACTGTAAATTCACAACTGATGTGTAGCTCCCTGTAAGTTGCATTCTGACGTTGTCACATATGTGTCATCAAAGATATTATTCGTGACTTTTCAGATAAGCTTTCAACACCAAGAAGGTGATGTTAGAGAATCTGGTATGAATGGAAATTCGCAGATTCTCAATGAGGAATGATTTTTCATTTTTAATGTTTCTTTTTTGGAGAGAACCCAAGCTGGGGAGGGGGATAGAGTGGGAAACACCGAATATGAGGCAGGCTCGAGGCTCTGAGCTCTCAGGACAGAGCCTGATGCGGGGCTCAAACTCATGGACTGCCAAATCCTGACTTGACTCAAAGTCGGACGCTTAACCGACTAAGCCACCCAAGCGCCCCAGGAAGGATAGTTTAGTGGCAAAGTGGCAAAGAAGAAGAAATTAAAGATAGTGTAAAGGATGTCTATTTTTAATTTTTTTTTCACGTTTTTATTTATTTTTGGGACAGAGAGAGACACATAAGGGGGAGGGCAGAGAGAGAGGGAGACCAGAATCGGAAACAGTCCAGGCTCCGAGCCATAGCCCAGAGCCCGACGCGGGTCTCGAACTCACGGACTGTGAGATCGTGACCTGGCTGAAGTCGGATGCTTACCCGACTGCGCCACCCAGGCGCCCAAGGATGTCTATTTTTAAATGAAATATTGTTCACACATTCGTTGTGTTAGTTTTAGGCATACATTGTCGTCATTCCATATGTCTCTACATTATGTTGTACTCAACCACAAGTGTGGCTATCCTGTGAAAGCATGCAACAATATTGTTACAGGATTGACTCCATTCCACTGGCTGTCCCTTGTATCCCTAGCACTCCATAGCTGGACGCCGGTATCTCTCTCTCTCTCAAAGGTGTCCATTCTTTATCTAACCTGAGTATTTTGGTGGTAAACAAAATTACCTCTTGTTCAGCATGTGTAAATCGGTGGTCTATTTTTCTGTGAATATTGCTTAAAACATTACAAATGATGTCGTTACGTTAATAAATTCGGTTTCATTCTTCCCTCACAAGAAAGAGAAGGAAAAGATTTTGTGTCCCAGGCCCTGTCACTAAAACCTTCCCAACGAGGAGAACAGGCTTAGTTGCCCAGAGCACCTTCGGTCTCTCAGCTGAGCAACCAGGGCCTTCAACATTGAAGGAATTCCCATGGTGGCCAGCAGAGAGAGCTCAAGCACCACAGAACCCCCGAGGGGCGGGTTCCTCTGCTGGGCAGTGATAGCCAGCAGAGGGCGCACCATCTGCTTTTCTGACCCAGGGCACCTCAGAGCAGGAAGGGCTTAGATTGCTCTCAGAGGACTCAGGCCTCTGCTGGTGCCTGAGTACAGAGAGCAGAGCTGCATTTCCAGCAGGTTCTGCCACCCGCCCCAGGGAGACCTTGGGAGCTGAGCAGCAGCACTTGGCATCTCCTGAGTCGCCAGAGAGAAGCTGCCTTGTTGTACTGAGTGCTGAGGAGGGGGCGCCGGGTGGCTTCCCTGGTCAAGCTGGTCGCTGAGCCGCACAGGCCTTTGCATTTTCTGGGCTGTTCCCGTGTGTCATTCCACCCGTTCCCGGACAGTGTTTGAACAAGACGTATTTTGCTAAAGGACTTGTGGATTGCGGGGTCCCACGACATCACCTCATAGATGCAGTCGATGGTTTGTTCCAGATTCAGGCTTGTTTCCGGGAAGTAACCCTAACAGAAATTCAGAAGCACGGGAGCTGCATTCAATTAGGACGTGGATCCATGAAATGCTCGTCTCACGACCTTCTAGAAGAATGAGCTGGGACCCACTTTCCGAGTCCTGCTGGACCCAGAGACCAAGGTAAGGGCACAAACTGTCCCACACATCATACATGCTTTTTTAAAAATTTCATGGTTATTTTTCCAACCTAGTGAAGTGATTGAACACTACCGAAAACCCGGTAGGTAAGTCTCATTAACCTTATGTTATCTTTGAATTTAAATTCCACTGAGTGAAGACACAGTGTAATATTAGTTTCAGGTGTCCAATATAGAGCACCACTTCCACACGTCACCCGGTGCTCATCCCAGGTGCACTTCTTAACCCCATCAGCTGTTTCACCCATTCCCTCACCTCGCTGTGGAACTCCTCAGTTTGTTTCCTAGTTAAGAGTCCGTTTGTCTCCTCCCCCCGCCCCTTTGTTTTGTTTTCTTGCCATGTGTTAGTGAAATCGTTGGGTATTTGTCTTTCTCCGACAGGCTTATTTCACCCAGCATAACATTCTCTCTCTCCATCCACGTCGTGGCAAATGGCAAGATTTCACGTTTTTACGGCTAAATCATATTACATTCCATAGACCACATCTCAATTTATTCATCAGTTGATGGGTGCTTGGATAGTTTCTGTCATTTGGCTTTTGTAGAAAATGCTGCTGTAAACATCACGGTGCATGTATCCCTTTGTAGATTTTGTATTCTTTGTGGAAATACCTTGTAGTGAAGTTGCTGGATTGTAAGGTACTTCTATTTCCAGTTTTGTTGTGTTTTTGACATCTCCATGTGGTTTTCCAGAGTGGCTGCACCAGTTTGCATTCCTACCCACAGTGCAAGAGGGTTATTCTTTCCCCACATCCTTGGCAACACCTACTGTGTCATCCTTCATTGATTTTAGTCATTGTGACAGATGTGATGTGTTCTCTCATTGTACTTTCGAATTGTATCTCCCTGAAGATCAGTATTGTTGAGCATTTTTTCATGTGTCTCTTGGCCATGTATATGTCTTCCTTCGGGAAATGTCCACTCGTGTCTTCTGCCCATTTTTAATCAGATTTCTCATTTTTTGCGTGCTGTATAACTGTATATATTTTGGACACTAACCCTTTATCTGATGTCGTTTGCAAATATCATTCTGTTGATGTTTTCGTTTTGTTGATTATTTCCTTGGTGACGGAAGGTTTTAATTTTTATAAAGTCTCATTATTTTTGCTTGTGTTTCCCTTACGTCTAGAGATATATCTACAAAGACGTTTGTACAGGCAATGTCAAGTAAGTTACTACCCGTGTTATCCTCTGGGATTTTTATGGTTTCAGGTTTCACATATAGGTCTTTGTCCATGTTGGATTTATTTTTGTGTATGTTGTAAGAAAGTGGTCCGTTGTTTTTGTTTTGTTTTGCAGATTGCTGTCCAGTTTTTCCAAAACCATATGTTGAGGAGCCTTTTTTAAATTTATGTATTTATTTTTGAGAGAGAGAGAGAGAGAGAGTGAGAGCGAGCGAGCAAGCAGAAGAGGGACAGAGAGATATGGAGAGAGAGAATCCCACGCATGCTCTGCACTGCCCTGAGATCATGACCTGAGCTGAACCCACCATCACACGCTTTCGTGACTGGGCCACCCATGTGTCCCAAGACTATCTTTTTTTTTTTTCCATTGGAAGTCCTTTCCTGCTTTGTTGAGAATTAATTGACCATAGAGGTGTGAGTTTATTTCTGGGTGTCCATGCTATTGATCTATGCGTATGAGTTTGTTGTTGTTGTTATGTTTGTTGTTGTTTTGTCAGTACTGTTCAGGACAGACATACTGATCATACTGTTCTGATGAGTATAGCTTTGTAATATAACCTAAAGTCTGGAATTGTGATGTCTCCAGCTTTGCTTTTCTTCTACAAGTTTGTGTTGGCTGTTTGGGGACTTTTGTCATTCCATACAAATTTTCAGATTATTTGTTCTTGTTCTGTGACAAATGCTTTTGTGAGTGTGATAGCCCTATCACACTTCATTTCATTATATGTGTAGATTGTTTTGAGGAGTGTAGACATTTTAACAGTATTTTGTGCTTCCCATCCATGAACATGAAATGTATGTCCATTTCTTTGTGTCCTCTTCCATTTATTTCATCAGTGTTTCATAGCCTTTAGAGTACAGGTCTTTCGCCTCTTTGCTTAGGTTTATTCCTGGTATCTTGTGGTATTTGTGAGCCTGTCAATGGGATTGATCCCTTACTTTCTCTCTGTGTTAATTCATGATTTGTGTTAGAAATTCAATACATCTATGTTGCTTGATTTCTGTAGACTGTGACCTGTCGAATTCATATACCGATTCTAGCAATTTTGAAGGGAAGCTTTCATGTTTTTTATAGAACCTATCATGTCAGTTCCAAACAGGGAAAGTTCTACTTCTTCCTTGCCGATTTGGATGCCTCTTATTTCTTTTTGTTGTCTGAGTGCTGTGGTTAGGGTTTCCCGTACTATGTGGGATAACAGTGGTGAGAGGGGTCATTCCTAGCTTGTCCCTGACTTTGGAAGAAAAACTTTCAATTTTTACCCATTGAGGATGAGCTGAGCTGTGGGTTTTTCATAGACGACCTTTATTATGTGCAGGTAGGTTGAGTCTCAATGTACTTTGCTGAGGGTTTTTATCATGAATGGATGTGACATTTTATCAAATAGTTTTCCTGCATCTGTTGAAAGCATCCTATTGTTCTTCTCCTTTCTTCTATTACTGTGGTGCATCATGTTGATTGATATGTGAATGTGGAACCGCGCTTGCAGCCCAGAAATATATCCCACTTGATTATGGGAAATGATTCTATCAATGTATTGTTGACTTTAATTTGAAGGTTTTTTAATGAGAATGTCGGCATACATAGTCATCAGGCTATTGCTCTGCAGTTTTATTTAAAAATTTTTAAACATCTTTTTAAATGCTTGTTTCTTTCCTTAGAGTACATAAAAGTGAGGGAGGGGCAGAGACACAGGGAGAGAGAGAATCCTGGCCATGCCCCACACTGTCATGGCAGGGCCCAACGTGGGACTCGAACCCACGTACCACAAGATAATGTCCTAATCCAAAATTAAGAGTTGGACAGTAAACCGACCGACCCACACAGGCGCCGCTGCAGTTTTCCGTTTTAGTGGAGGCTTCATCTCGTTTTGGCATCAGGGTAATGATGGCCTCATACGATGAATTTGTAAGATTTCCTTCTTTTTTTATTTTTTGTAATAATGAGAGGAGAATACCTATTACCTCTTCCTTGAATGGATGGTAGAATTCATCAATGAAGCCATCTGGCCATGAACTCTGTGTTGGGAGGAGATTTGTTAAATTACTGATGGGGTATCTACCTGTTTTCAGATTTTAGGTATCTTCCTGTTTCAGTTTTGGTAGTGTGTGTGTTTCTAGGAATTTGTCCATTTTTCTCAGAGTGTCCAATTTGTTGCATATAGTTGTTCATAATATTATCTTCTAATTGTATTTTTGAGGTGTTGACTGTCATTTCTCCTTTCTTATTTGTGAATTCATTTATTTGAGTCCTTTCTGTCTTCTTTGTGAAGAGTCTGTCTAGGAGGTTTTCCAGTTGATTACTGCTTTCAGTGAATCAGCCCCTGGTTTCATTGATTTGGTCTAGTGTCTTTTTGGTTTCTATATTCCTTATTTCTGCCCTAAACTCTATTATTTCCTTCCTTCTGCTGCTCTTTTTCTCATTCCTTCAGGTGTAAGTTAGGATTTTTTGAGAGTTTTCTCTCCTTAAGGTAGGCTTGTATTGCTATATACTTCCATCATAGACTGCTTTTGCCGCATTCCAAAGGGTTTTACCAGTGTATTTTCATTTTCATTTGTTTCAGTGTATTTTCTCATTGATTTCCGTTTGACCCATTCATTTAGTAGCATGTTACTTAACCTCCCTTTATTTGTGGCCTTCCCGCCCCCCCCCGCCCTCTTTTTGTGGTTGACTTCAAGTTTCCTAGCTTTGTGGTTAGAAAAGATGCTTGGTCTGATCTCTGTCGTTGGGTACCTCTTGAGGCCTGATTTGTGACCTAGAATGTGATCAATTCTGGAGAACGTCCCGGGTATGCTTGAAAAGAATGTGTACTCTGCCATTTTAGTATGGAGTGTTCTGAATATATCTGTTAAACCCTTCTGGTCCAGTGTGTCATTCAAAGCCACTGTTTCCTTGTTGACTTTCTGTTTATAGGTTCTGTCCATTGATGTGAGTGATGTGTTAAAGTCCTCTACTATCATCATATTATTATAAATGTGTTCCTTTATGGTTGTTGCTAAATGTTTTGTATTCTTGGTGATCGCATGTTGGGTACATCAATATTTACAATCATTGGATCTTCTTGTTTGACTGTCCCCTTTCGTATGAGATAGTGTCTGTCTTCATCTCTTGTTATAGCTGTATGTATGTATGTATTTTAATTTAAGTCTTAGTTGACATACAGTGCATTCTCGGGTTTAGGAGTAGAATTCGGTGATTCATCCTTTACATACAACACCCAGCTCATCACAACAAGTGCTCTCCTAATACTCATCCTCCATCTAGCCCAGCCCTGACCCATCTCCCTCCATCAACTTTCACTTTTTTTTTTCTCTAACATTAAGAGACTCTTGTGGTTTGTTACCACGCTTCTCTTTTCCTGGCTCCTTCCTTAGTTTTCATGTGTTTTGTTTCTTAACATCCACATGAGTGAAATCATATATGTGTCTTTCTCTGATTGACATATTTCACGTAGCATACTACATTTGAGCTCCATCCACATCGTTGCAAATGGCAAGATTTCATTCTTCTTGAAGCTGAGTTATATTTCATTGTATATACGTATGTATGTATATATGAACATACCCATATGTCCATATGCATATACATACGTATACATACACACACCACAAATTCTTTACACCTTCATCAGTTGATGGATACTTGGGCTTTCCCCATAGTTGGGCTACTGTTGATAATTCTGCTATAAATGTTGGGTGCATGCAATGTCACTATTAGGTATTTACCCACAGGGTACCAAAATAGAGTTTCGGTTTTAAAGTTTATTTTGCCTGATATAAGTATGGCTACTGGCTTTCTTTTGACATGATTGGCATGAGAAATATTTCTTCATTCCCTCACTTCAAATCTGCAGGAGACTTGGGGCGCCTGGGTGGCTCAGTCGGTTAAGGGGCCGACTTCGGCTCAGGTCATGATCTCGCGGTCCCTGAGGTCGAGCCCCGCGTCGGGCACTGTGCTGACAGCTCAGAGCCTGGAGCCTGTTTCAGATTCTGTGTCTCTCTCTCTCTGACCCTCCCCCGTTCATGCTCGGTCTCTCTCTGTCTCAAAAATAAATAAACATTAAAAAAATTTTAAAAAATAACAAATCTGCAGGAGACTTAAGTCCGAATAAGGCTTTGTAGGCAGCATCTAGATAGACATTGTTTTTTGTTTGCTTGTTTGTTTGTCTGTTCTGTCCATTCTGACGCCCTATCCAATGTCTTTGGATTGGAGCATTTGGTCCATTTATAGTCAGAGTGATTATTGATAGGTATATATTTAGTCCCATTCTACTAGTTGTTTTGTCATTGTTTCTTGATATTTTCTCTGATCCTTTCATGTCTGTGACACTTTTAGTCTTTCCTTTCCACTCAAGAGCCCGATTTAAATATTCTTTTCTTTTGACTGGTGGTACATTTCTTTACTTATTTTTAATATTTCTTCTTTTTAAAATTGAAGCCCAAGTTAGTTACCTTATAGAGGAATACAGTTTCAGCTGTAGAATTTAGTGATCCATCAAGTACAGAATATACCCAATACTCATCCCAAGGTCCACCCCTAATGCCCATCACCCATTTAGCCCATACTCCTATTCAGTAACCCTCCAGGAACCCTGAGATTCTTCCCTCTACTTAACAGCCTCTTATCATTTGACACCGTCTCTGTGTGTATCTTATTTTGCTTTCCTTGCACTATGTTCATCAGTTTCATCAAATTCGACAGATGAGAGAAATCATAGGATGTGTGTCATTCTCTGACATATTTTGCTTAGCTTAAGAAAGTCCGGTTCCATCCCCGTTGTTGCAAAGAGCGAGATTTCATTCTTTTTGGTCACCGAGTAATAGTCCATTGTATGAATATACCATATCTTCTTTATCCATTCATCTGTCAGTGGTCATTTGGGCTCTTTGCATAACTTAGCTATTGTTGAGAATGCTGCTATAACTATTGGAGTACACGTGCCACTTCGAGTCAGCGTTAGTGTATCTTTTGGATAAATACGTAGTAGTGCAATTGCTGGGTCCTAGTGTAGTTCTATTTTTTTGTTTTTGTGACGAATCTCCATACTATTGTCCAGAATGGCTACACCACTTTGCATTCCCACCAGCATTGCAAAAGGGTTCCCTTTCCCTGCATCCTTGCCAACATCTGTCGTTTCCGGAGATGTTAATTTTAGCCATTCTGATAGGTGTGAGGGGATATCTCATTGTGGGTTTGATTTGTATTTCAGTGATGACCAGTGAGATTGAGCATCTTTTCATGTGTGACCGATCTGGATGTCATCTTTCTTAAAGTGTCTCTTCATGTCTTTTGCCCATTTCTTCACTGGATTATTTGGTTTCTGGGTGTGGGGTGTGATCAGTTTTTTATAGATTTTGGATACTAACCCTTTATCTGATATGTCACCTGCAAATATCTTCTCCCATTTCATTCAGTTGCCTTTTAGTTTGGCTGATTTTGTCCCCTGCTGTGCAGAAGCGTTTTATCTTCAGGACCCAATAGTTCATTGTGGTTTTTATTGCCCTTGCTTCTGGAGACATGACAAGCGAGAAGTTGCTGCGGCCAGGATCAAGGAGGTACATTGCCTGTTATCTCCTCTAGGATATTGAATGTTCCTTACATTTAGAAACTTCATCCATTTTGAGGTGTGTGTGTGTGTGTGTGTGTGTGAGTGTGTGTGTGTGTGTGTGTGCGTGTGTGTTGTTTAAGGACAGTGTCCAGTTTCATCATTCTCACTGTCCAGTATTTCGAATACCATTTGCTGAAGAGACTCTGATTCCATTGGATATTCTTTCTGTGTTAACAAAGATTACTCACCATATGTTTGAGGGTATATTTCTGGGCTCCATATTCTGTTCCATTGACGTCTGTCTCCGTTTCTGTGCCTGTACATACTGTGTTGATGAATGCAGCTTTCTAATACACCATACATCCAAAATAGTCATGTTTCCACCTTTGTTTTCTTTTTCAACATGACTTTGGCTTTAGGTATCTTTTCTGGATCCTTACACATTTTAGGGTTGTTTGTTCTAGCTCTGTGGAGAAAGCTCGTGTTATTTTGATAGGGATTGCATTGAGTGTGTCGATTGCTTTGGTAGTATTGACATCTTAACAATGTTTGTTCTTCTAATACGTGAGCATGGAATGTTTTCCATTTCTTTGGGTTTTTTCAATTTTTCTCATAGACGATTTATAGTTGGTTGCTTACATCTCCATTGGGAGAGTGTCTGAGCTAGGGTTAGGGTTCGGTCCAGGACGTTGCCAGGGCCAAAGCAACTCCAGTCTCGTGATCTCGCTAGAGGAATGAAGTAAGGGACCAGGAGACAGCGGGGGTCAATTGTTTGATTAGGTTTCAAGATCGGGTTAGGATTCGGTTGAGGTTTCCGGTTAGGGGTAGGGTTTGGGTTAGGACCCAAGAGGCTCCTGGTACTGAACCCACAGAAGGGTAGTGGTCACCCGAATGGGCTAAGTTGACGGCACAGGGGAGAGGGCCGGGAAGGTTCAGTCTTTGGCTTCCTGGCCACACAAATCTATGGGCCACTGGTCGGGTAGGCCTCAGGAATTCTCTCAGACAACTGGAGCCGGGCCTGCAGAATGACATTGTGAGGTTCCACGTACCATGCCGAGGGACACTGTGCCGCTTCTGGACCCCCAGGCGCGTGGTGTTGCCAGACCATGGGATTGGGTCCACAAGGGGAGAGAGACTTAGCTACGGTTAGTGTTTGGACCAGGGACATAGCCAGGATCGAAGTGACTCCAGTCTCGAGATCTCCCTCGAGAGATGAAGTGAGGGCTCATGTGAAGGTGAGGTTAAAATGAAGGGATAGGGTTCAAGACCAGCTTAGGATTCGGAGGAGGGTCCGGTTAAGGGTAAGGTTGGGGTTACGTCCCAGGAGGCCCCAGGTGCTGAAGCCAGAACACTTCAGCGGTCTCCCCGAAGGACTGAGTTCAGGGCACAAAGGAGAGTGCCAGGCAGGGTCAAACTCTTTTCTTCCAAGGCCACACAACTCTATGAGCGCCTGGTTGGGGAAGACTCAGGAATCCTCTCTGGCAGCTGCAACAGGAATGGGAAACGGTATGGTGAGCTTCCAGATACCATACCAAGTGACCATGCGACCCTTCAGGTCCCAAGGCGTATGGTGTTGTCAGACGTAGGGATAGGGTCCCCACAGGGAGAGAGCCTTAGCTAGGATTAGGGTTTGGAACAGGGACGCCGCCAGGGCCGAAGCGACTTCAGTCTTGTGATCTCCTTCGAGGGATGAAGTGAGGGCCCATGCCAGAAGTCGTCTCAATTGCAGGGTTAGGGATCGAGGCAGGCTTAGGTTTAAGTGGAGGGTCTCGGAGCAGGGAAGGGTTCGGGTTAGGGTAAGCTCCCAGGAGCTCCAGGCGCCGAACCCAGAGCAAGGTCGTGGTCTCCGCGAAAGGCCGAGTTGAGGGCACAAGGGACGGTGCTGGTCAGGATCCGTGTTTGGCTGCCAAGGCCACACACGTCGATCGGCCCCCAATCGAGGAGCCTCCAGAATCCTCTCGGGCAGCTGCAGCCAGGCCTGGGAAACGACATGGTGAGCTTCCAGGTTCCTTGCCGAGTCAGCCTTCACCACTTCTAGACCCCAGGCACGTGATGCTGTCAGACCTTGGGATGGGTCCCCATGAGAAGAGTACCTTAGCTAGGGTTAGGGTTCGGTCCAGGGATGTCACCAGGGCCGAAGCGACTCCAGTCTCGTGATGTCCGTCAAGGGCTGAAGTGAGGGCCCATGCCAGTAGGCGGCTCAAATGCAGGATTAGAGATCGAGGCAGGCTTAGGTTTTGGTGGAGGGTCCCGGTTCGGGGTAGGGTTAGGGTTAGGGTTAGGACCCAGGAGGTTCCAGGCGCCGAACCCACAGCAGGGCAGTGGTCTCCCTGAAGGGTTGAGTTGAGGGCACAAGGGACGGTGCCGGTCCGGATCCCTCTTTGGCTGCCAAGGCCACATATGTTGTTCATCCCGTGGTCGAGGAGGCCTCCGGTATCCACTCGGGAGTTGCATTCGGCCAGGGAAACGACATGGTGAGCTTCCAGGTTCCTTGCCGAGTCAGCCTTCACTGCTTCTGGACCCCAGGCGCGTTTTGTTGTCAGACCTTGGGATGGGTCCCCATGAGGAGAGTGCCTTAGCTAGGGTTAGGGTTCGGTCCAGGGATGTCACCAGGGCCGAAGCGACTCCAGTATCATGATGTCCCTCAAGGGCTCAAGTGAGGGCCCATGCCAGAAGGCGGCTCAAATGCAGGATTAGAGATCGAGACAGGCTTAGGATTCTGTGGAAGGTCCCAGTTTGGAGTAGGGTTAGGGTTAGGGTTAGGTCCCAGGAGGCTCCAGGTGCCGAACAAACAGCAGGGCAGTGATCTCCCCGAAGGGCTGAGTTCAGGGCACAAGGGACGGTGCCGGTCAGGATCCTTCTTTGGCTGCCAAGGCCACACACGTGGATAAGCCCCTGGTTGAAGAGGCCTCTGGAATCCTCTCGGGAGCTGCAGCCGGGCCTGGGAAACGACATGCTGAGCTTGCAGGTTCCTTGCCGAGTCAGCCTGCACCGCCCCTGGACCCCAAGCGCGTGATGCTGTCAGACCTTGGGATGGGCCCCCATGAGGAAAGAGCCTTAGCTAGGGTTAGGGTTCGGTCCAGGGACGTCGCCAGGCCGAAGCGACCCTGGTCTCGTGATCTCCCTCGAGGGCTGAAGTGAGGGCCCATGCCAGAAGGCGGCTCAAATGCAGGATTAGGGATCGAGGCAGGCTTAGGTTTCGGTGGAGGGGCCTGGAGGCCCCGGGCGAGCAGCCCAGGGCCTGGAGGCCTTGGGCGAGCAGCCTCAGCCCCTAGGTCCCAGGCGAGCAGCCTCGGGCAGGAGGCCCCAGACGAGCAGCCCCTGGCCTGTAGGCCCTGGGCGATCATCACCGGCCCTGGAGACCCCAGGCCAGCAGCCCCGCATCTGGAGTCCCCGGGCGAGCAGCCCCGGGCCTGGAGGCCCCACGCGAGCAGCCCCGGGCCTGGAGGCCCCGGGCAAACAGCCCCACATCTGGAGGCCCCGGGCTAGCAGCCCCACATCTGGAGGCCCCGGGCAAGTAGCCCCGGAGCTGGAGGCCCCGGGGGAGCAGCCCAGGGAGAGGAGGCCCAGGGCGAGGTGCCCTGGGCGTGGAGGCCCCAGGCCAACAATCCCGGGCGAGGAGGCTCGGGCGAGCAGGCCCCGGGCGAGTAGCCCCGGGCCTGGGGGGCCCCGGGCGATCATCCCCGGACCTGGAGGCCCCGGGTGTGCATCCCCGGGCCAGGAGGCCCCGGACGAGCAGCCCCGGGCCTGGACCCCCGGGCGCGCTGCCCCGCGCCTGGAGGCCCAGGCGAGCAGCCCAGGGCCTGGAGACACGGGTCGAGCAGCCCCGGTTGGAGGCCCGTGTCGAGCAGCCCTGGGCCTGGAGGCCCGGTGTGAGCGGGGCACTTCCCATTCTGTGTCTCCAATCCATCGGACCTTTCTAGGGAGTTTCTCAGCTGAGACCCTCGTGTCTGGAGGATGTTTCGGGTTCTGTGACCCCTTTCTCTCAGGTACCGGGAGGGGCTTCAGCCATAGTGAGCCATGGTAATGACTCAGGGCCTAGAGGCCGGGGATCGTTGCAGGTGTTTGTGATTTTGGGTCTCGCATCTCTGGGTCCTAACTTCGGAATTTCTGAGCTGAGAGGAAGTGTTTGTTGCCTTTTTCGGATTCAGGCATATATTTCCTTGGGTTTGTGTTCGCTGCATAGCCCCTGGAGGGTCTGCTTGGAATTCTGTGTCTCCCACTTCTCCAAACTTCCCCGTACGTTTCACAGCTGAGACCCCATGGGCTGGAAGTAGTGTGGGATACTCTGACCCATTTCTCTCAGGTAGAAGGAGAGGCTTCAGGCATGATGATCCATGGTAAGAGACAGCCCCGGGCGAGGAGGCCCGGTCCAGCAGCCCTGGGCGAGGAGGCCCGGGGAGAGCAGCCCTGGGCCTGGAGGCCCCGGGCGAGCAGCCCTGGGCGAGCATCCCCGGGCGAGGAGGCTCCGGGCGAGCAGCCCTGGTGAGGAGGCCTCGGGCGAGCAGCCCCGGGTGAGGAGGCCTCGTGCGAGCAGGCCCCGGGCGAGCAGCCATGTGCCTGGAGGCCTGGGCGTCCATCACCAGGCCTGAGGGCCCTGGGCGAGCATCCCCAGGCCAGGAGGCCCCGGGCGAGCAGCCCCGGGCGAGGAGGTGCCAGTCGAGCAGCCCCGGGCGAGGAGGCCCCGGGCGAGCAGCCATGGGCCTGGAAGCCCTGGGCGAGCAGCCCCGGAGCTGGACCCCCGGGCGAGAAGCCCTGGGCCTGGAGACCCCGTGCGAGCAGCCCGGGTGCTGGAGGCCCCCGGCGAGCAGCCCCGTGCCTGGAGGCCCCGGGCGAGCAGCCCCGGATCTTGAGGCCCCAGGCGAGCAGCCCCGGGCCTGGAGGCACCAGGCGAGCAGCCCCGGGCGAGGAGGCCCGGGGCGAGCTGCTCCGGGCGAGAAGGCCCGGGGCGAACAGCCCTGATCGAGGAGGCCCTGTGCGAGCAGCCCCAGGCGAGGAGGCGCTGGGCATGCAGGTCCCGGGCGAGCAGACCCTGTCTTGGAAGCCCCTGGCAAGTAGGGCACGTCCCTTTCTGTGTCTACAATGCATCGTACCTTTACAGGGAGTTTCTCAGCTGAGACTCTAGTGTCTGGAGGCTGTTTCGCGTCCTGTGACCCCTTTCAATCAGGTACGAGGAGGGGCTTCACCATGGTGAGTCATGGTAATGACTCAGGGCCTGGGGGCCAGGGGTCGTAGCAGGTGTTTGGGATTCTGGGTCTCGCATCCCTCGGCCTAACCCGGAAGTTTCTGAGGTGAGAGGAAGAGGTTGTTGGCTTTTTAGGATCAGGCATATAATTACTTGGGATTTTGTGCTTGCTGCATAGCCCCTGGAGGGGCTGCTTGCAATTCTGTGTCTCCCACTTCTCCAACCTTCCCCGTACATTTCACAGCTGAGTTTCCATTGTCTGGCGGCTGTGTGGGATACTCTGACCCGTTTCTCTCAGGTACAGGGAGAGGCTTCATTGCTGATGAGCCATGCTAAGAGACAGCCCCAGGAGAGGAGGCCGGGGTGAGCAGCCCTGGGCCTGGAGGCCGCGGGCGAGCAGCCCCAGGCGAGATGGCCCGGGTTGACCTGCCCCGGGCAAGGAGGCCCGGGGCAAGCAGCCCCTGGCCTGGACACCCCGGGCGAGCAGCCCCACATCTGGAGTCCCCGGGTGAGCAGCCCTGCGCCTGGAGGCCCCGGGTGAGCAGCCACGCGCCTGGAGGCTCTGGGCGAGCAGCCCCGGGCGAGGAGGCCCCGGGCGAGCAGCCTCGGGCAAGGAGGCCCCGGGTGAGCAGCCCCTGGCCTGTAGGCCCTGGGCGATCAGCCCCGGACCTGGAGACCCCGGGCGAACAGCCCCGCATCTGGAGTCCCCGGGCAAGCAGCCCTGGGCCTGGAGGCCCCAGGCAAGCAGTCCCGGGCCTGGAGGCCCCAGGCGAACAGCCCCACATCTGGAGGCCCCGGGCTAGCAGCCTCACATCTGGAGGCCCCGGTCGAGCAGCCCCAGGCCTGGAGTCCCCGAGCGAGCCGCGCCGAGCATGGAGGCCTCGGGCGAGCAGTCCCGGAGCTGGAGTCCCCGAGCGAGGAGGCTCCGCGCGAGCAGCCCCAGGCGAGGAGGCCCGGGGCGAGCAGCTCCGGGCGTGGAGGCCCCGGGCCAGCAACCCCGGGCGAGGAGGCCTCGGGGAAGCAGGCCCCAGGCGAGCAGCCCCGGACCAGGGTTCCCCGGGCGAGAAGCCCTGGGCCAGGAGGCCCCGGGCGAGCAGCCCCGCGCCTGGAGGCTCCAGGCGAGCAGCCCCGGGACTGGAGGCCCGGGGCGAGCGTGGCACTTCTGTGTCTCCATTCTGTGTCTCCAATCCATTGGAACTTTCCAGGGAGTTTATCAGCTGAGACCCTAGTGTCTGGCGGATGTTTCGGATTCTGTGACTCCTTTCTTTCAGGTACCGGGAGGGGCTTCAGCCATGGTGAGCCAGGGTAATGACTCAGGGCCTAGAGGCCGGGGGTCGTAGCAGGTGTTTGCGATCTTGGTCTCACATCCCTCGGTCCTTACTTGGGAGTTGCTGAGCTGAGAGGAAGGGTGTGTTGCCTTTTTAGGATTCAGGAATATATTTCCTTGGGATTTTGTGCTCGCTGCATAGCCCCTGGAGGGGCTGGTGGAATTCTGTGTCTCTCACTTCTCCAACCTTCCCCGGATGTTTCACAGCTGAGACCCCATGGTCTGGAGGCTGTGTGGGATACTCTGACCCATTTCTCTCAGGTAGCGGGAGATGTTTCAGGCATGATGAGACATGGTAAGAGACAGCCCCGTGCGAGGAGGCCCGGTGCTAGCAGCCCCGGGCGAGGAGGCACGGGGAGAGCAGCCCCGGGCCTGGAGGCCCGAGGCAAAGAGCCCGGGGCGAGGAGGCCCCGGGCGAGCAGCCCCGGGCGTGGAGGCCCTGGGCGAGCAGCCCCGGGCGAGGAGGCGCTGGGCGAGGAGTCCCGGGTCAGGAGGCCCCGGGCGAGCAGCCTGGGGCCTGGAGGCCCCGGGCGAGGAGGCCCGGGGCGAGCTGCCCCGGGCGAGGAGGCCGGGGAGAGCAGCCCCTGGCGAGGAGGCCTCGGGCGAGCAGCCCCGGTCGAGGAGGCCCCGGGCCGGCAACCCCGGGCAAGGAGGCCTCGGGCGAGCAGGCCCCAGGCGAGCAGCCCCGGGCCTGGGTGCCCCGGGCGATCATCACCGGGCCTGGAGGCCCCGAGGGGGAAGCCCCCCCGCGCCTTGAGGTACGGGGCGAGCGGGGCACTTCCCATTTTGTGTCCCCAATCCCTCGGACTTTTCTGGGGAGTTTCTGAGCTGAGACCCCAGTGTCTGGAGCCTGTTTCGTGTTCTGTGACCCCTTTCTCTCAGGTACGGGGAACGGCTCCAGCCATGGTGAGCCATGGTAATGACTCAGGGCCTGGAGGCCGGGGGTCGTAGCAGGTGTTTGGGATTTTGGGTCTCTCATCCCTCAGTCCTAACCCTGGAGTTTCTGAGCTGAGAGGAAGGGTTTGTTGCCTTTTTAGGATTCAGGCCTATATTTCCTTGGGATTTTGTGCTCGCTGCATAGCCCCTGGAGGGGCTGCTTGGAATTCTGTGTCTCCCACTTGTCCAACCTTCCCCGTACGTTTCACAGCTGAGACCCCATGGGCTGGAGGCTGTGTGGGATACTCTGACACGTTTCTCTCAGGTACTGGGAGAGGCTTCAGGCATGATGTGCCATGATAAGATACAGCCCCGGGGCAGGAGGCCGAAGGCCAGCAGACCCGGGCGACGAGGCCCCGGGCGAGCAGCCCCAGGCGAGGAGGCCCCCAGCGAGCAGCCCCGAGCCTGGAGTCCCCGGGCATGCAGCCCTGGGCGAGGAAGCCCCGGGCAAGCAGCCCCGGGCGAGGAGACCCAGGGTGAGCAGCCCCGAGTCAGCAGCCCCAGGCCTGGAGGCCCCGGGCGAGCAGCCCCGGGCGAGAAGGCCACGGGCGAGCAGCCCCGCATCTGGAGGCTCCGGGCGAGCAGCCCCGGGCCTGGAGGCCCCGGACGAGCAGCCCCGGGCCTGGAGGCCCCGAGCAAGCAGCCCCGGTCTAAGAGGCCCCGGGCGAGCAGGCCCCTGGCGAGGAGGCCCCGGGCGAGCAGACCCGGGTCTGGAGGCCTGGGGCGAGTGGGGCACTTCCCATTCTGTGTCTCCAATCCATCAGACCTTTCCAGGGAGTTTCTCAGAGACCGGAGTGTCTGGAGTCTGTTTCGGGTTCTGTGACCCATTTCTCACAGGTACAGGGAGCGCCTACAGCCATGGTGAGCCATGGTAATGACTCATGGCGTGGAGGCTTGGGGTCGTCGCAGGTGTTTGGGATTCTGGGTCTCGCATCCCTCGGTCCTAACCCGGGAGTTTCTGAGCTGAGAGGAAGGTTTTGTTGGCTTTTTAGGATTCAGGCATATATTTTTTTGGGATTTTGTGCTCGCTGCATAGCCCCAGGAGGGGCTGCTTGCAATTCTGTGTCTCCCACTTCTGCAACCATCCCCATACGTTTCTCAGCTGAGACCCCATGGTCTGGAGGCTGTGTGGGATACTCTGACCCATTTCTCTGAGGTTCAGGGATAGGCTTCAGGCATGATGAGCCATGGTAAGAGACAGCCCAGGGCGAGGAGTGCCGGAGCCAGCAGCTCCGGGCGAGGAGGCCTGGGGCGAGCAGCCCCCGGTCTGGAGGCCCCGGGCGAGCAGCCCCGGGCGAGGAGGCCCGGGGCTAGCTGCCCCGGGAGATGAGGCCTGGGGCGAGCAGCACTGGGCGGGGAGGCCCCGGGCGAGCAGGGCCCCGCGAGGAGCCCAGGGCCTGGAGGCCCCGGGCGAGCATCCCCTGGCCTGGAGGCTCTGGTCGAGCTGCCGTGGGCGAGGAGGCCCCAGACGAGCAGCCGCAGGCGAGGAGGCGCCAGACGAACAGCGCCGGGCAAAGAAGCCCCGGGCGAACAGCCCCTGGCCTGGAGGCCCCAGGAGAGCAGCTCCTGGTCTGGAGGCCCCGGGCGAGCAGCCCCCGGCCTGGAGGACCTGGGCAGGCAGCCCCGGGCGAGGAGGCAACGGGCGAGCAGCCCAGGCGAGGAAGCCCGTGGCGAGCAGCCCCGGGTGAGGAGGTCTGGGGCGAGCAGTCCCAGTCTAGGAGGCTCGGGGCGAGCAGCCCCGGGCCAGGAGGCCCCAGGCGAGCAGCCCCGGGCCAGGAGGCCCCAGGCGAGCAGTCCCAGGCGAGTAGGCCCCAGACGAGCCGCCCCGGGCCTCTAGGCACCGGGCGAGCACCCAGGCCTGGAGGCCCCGGGCGAGCAGCCCCGGGTCTGGAGGTCCGGGGCGAGCAGGCCCCGGGCGAGCAGCCAGGGGCCTGGAGGCCTTGGGCGAGCAGCCCCGGCCTGTAGGTCCCAGGTGAGCAGCCTCGGGCAAGGAGGCCCTGGACGAGCAGCCCCTGGCCTGTAGGCCCCGGGCGAACAGCCCCACATCTGGAGGCCCCGGGCTAGCAGCCCCACATCTGGAGGCCCCGGGCGAGTAGCCCCGGAGCTGGAGGCCCCAGGGGAGCAGCCCAGGGAGAGGAGGCCCAGGGCAAGCTGCCCCGGGCGTGGAGGCCCCAGGCCAACAATCCCGGGCGAGGAGGCTCGGGCGAGCAGGCCCCGGGCGAGCAGCCCCGGGCCTGGAGGACCCCCGGCGATCATCCCCAGACCTGGAGGCCCCGGGCGTGCATCCCCGGGCCAGGAGGCCCCGGACGAGCAGCCCCGGGCCTGTAGGCCCCGGGCGAGCAGTCTCGGGCCTGGAGGCCCCGGCAGAGCATCACCGGGCCGGGAGGCCCCGGGCAAGAAGCACCGGGCGAGGAGGCCCCGGGCGAGCAGCCCCGGGCCTGGAGGCCCCGGGCGAGCAGCCCCGGGCCAGGAGGCCCCGGGCGAGCAGCCCCGGACGAGGAGGCCCCCTGGCCAGCAGCCCCAGGCGAGGAGGCCCCGTGCGAGCAGCCCCAGGCCTGGGGGCCTCGGGCGATCATCACCGGGACTGGAGGCCCCGGGTGAGCATCCCTAGGTCAGGAGGCCCCGGGTTAGCAGCCCCGGGCCTGGAGGGCCCGGGAGAGCAGCCCCGTGCCTGGAGGCTCCGGGCGAGCAGCCCAACATCTGGAGGCCCCGGGCGAGCAGCCCCGGGCATGGACGCCCTGGGCGAGCAGCCTTGGGCCTTGAGGCCCCGGGCGAGCAGCCCCACATCTGGAGGCCCAGGGCGAGCATGCCTTTGGCGAGCAGCCCCGGGCCTGGAGGCCCCGAGAGAGCAGCCTCGGGAATGGAGGCCCTGGGTGAGCAGCCCAGGGCGAGGAGGCCCTGTGGGAGCAGCCTTGGGCCTGAAGCCCCGGGGCAAGTGGGGCACTTCCCATTCTGTGTCTCCAAACAATCGGACCTTTCCAGGGAGTTTCTCAGCTGAGACCCTAGTGTCTGGAGGCTGTTTCGGGTTCTGTGACCCCTTTCTCTAGGTACAGGGAGGGGCTTCAACCATGGTGAGCCATGGTAAAGACTCAGAACCTAGATGCCGGGGGTCGTAGCAGGTGTTTTTGATTCTGGGTCTCGTATCCCTCGGTCCTAACCCGGGAGTTTCGGAGCTGAGAGGAAGTGATTGTTGGCTTTTTAAGATTCAGGCATATAATTCCTTGGATTTTGTGCTCGCTGCATAGCCCCTGGAGGGTCTGCTTGGAATTCTGTGTCTCCCACTTCTCCAACCTTCCCCGTACGCTTCACAGCTGAGACACCATGGTCTGGAGGCTGTGTGGGATACTCTGACCCGTTTCTCTCAGGTAGAGGGAGAGACTTCAGGCATGATGAGACATGGTACGAGACAGCCCCGGGCGAGGAGGCCCGGTGCCAGCACCACCAGGCGAGGAGGCCCGGGAAGAGCACCCCCGGGCCTGTAGGCCCCGGGCGAGTAGCCCCAGGCGAGGAGGCCCCGGGCGAACAGCCCAGGGCGAGGAGGCCCCGGTCGAGCAGCCCCGGGCCTGGAGGCCCCGGGCCAGCACCCCGGTCGAGGAGGCCTCGTGCGATCAGGCCCCGGGCAAGTAGCCCCGGGCCTGGGGGACCCGGGCGATCATCCCCGGGCCTGGAGGCCCCGGGCGAGCATCCATGGGCTGGGAGGCCCCGGGTGAGCAGCCCCGGGCCTGGAGGCTCCTGTCGAGCAGCCCCCGGCCTGGAGGCCTTAGGCGAGCTGCCCGGGGCATGGTGGCCCCAGGCGAACAGCCCCGGGCCTGAACGCCCCGGGCGAGCAGCCCCGGGACTCGAGGCCCCGGGTGAGCAGTCCCGGGCCTGGAGGCCCCGGGAGAGCAGCCCCAGGACTGGAGTTCCCGGGCGAGCAGCCCTGGCCTTGGAGGCCCCGGGTGAGCAGCCCCGAGCCTGGAGGACCGGGTCGAGCAGGGCGATTCCCATTCTGTGTCTCCAATACATCGGACCTTTCCAAGGAGTTTCTCAGCTGAGATCCTAGTGTCTGGAGGCTGTTTCGGGTTCTTTGACCCCTTTCTCTCAGGTACAGGGACCGGCTTCAGCCATGGTGAGCCATGGTAATGACTCAGGGTTTGGAGCCCGGGGGTCGTAGCAGGTGTTTATGATTCTGGGTCTCGCATCCCTCGGTCCTAACCTGGGAGTTTCTGAGCTGAGAGGAGGGTTAGTTGGCTTTTTAGGATTCAGGCATATATTTTTTTGGGATTTTGTGCTCGCTGCATAGCCCCTGGGGGGGCTGCTTGGAATTCTCTGTCTCCCACTTCTCCAACCTTCACCATACATTTCACAGCTGAGACTTCATGGTCTGGAGGCTGTGTGGGATACTCTGACCCGTTTCTCTCAGGTATAGGGAGAGGCTTCAAGCATGATGAGCCATGGAAAGAGACAGCCCCAGCGAGGAGGCCGGGTGTCAGCAGCCCTGGGCGAGGAGGCACCGGGCGAGCAGCCCCGGGGGAGGAGGCACCGGGCGAGCAGCCCCGGGGGAGGAGGCCCCGGGCAAGCAGCCCCGGGCCTGGAGTCCCCGGGCGAGCAGCCCCGGTGTGGAGGCCCCGGGTGAGCAGCCCTGGGCAAGCAGCCCCAGGCCTGGAGTCCCCGGGCGAGCAGACCTGGGCCTGGAGTCCCCGGCGAGCAGCCCCGGGACTGGAGGCCCCGGGCGAGCGGCCCCGGGCGAGAATCCCCATAGCTGGAGGCCCCGGGCGAGAGGCACCGGGCCTGGAGGCTCCAGGCAAGGAGCTCTGGCTAGGAGGCCCAGGGCGAGCTGCCCCGAGCGAGGAGGCCCAGGGCGAGCAGCCACGGGCGAGGCGGCCACGGGCAAGCAGCCGCGGGCGAGGAGGCCCCGGGCGAGCAGCCCGGGTGAGGAGGTCCCAGGCGAGCAGTCCCGGGTCTGGAGGCCCCGGGCGAGAAGGTCCCGGGCGAGAAGGTCCAGGGCGAGCAGCCCCGGGCATGGAGGCCCCGGGCGAGCAGCCCCGGGCGAGGATGCCCCTGGCGAGCAGCCCCGGACGAGGAGGCCCTGTGCGAGCAGACCCGGGCGAGGAGGCCCCGGGCAAGCAGCCCTGGCCCTGGAGGCCCAGACGAGCAGCCCCGGGCGAGGAGGCCCCGGAGAGCAGCACCGAGCGAGGAGGCCCTGGGTGAGCAGCCCCTGGCTTGGAGGCCCCGGGCGAGCAGCCCCGGTTGAGGAGGCCCGGGGCGAGCAGCCCCGGGCGAGGAGGCCCCGGGGGAGGAGCCACGGCCGATGAGGCCCCAGGCAAGCAGGCCTCGGGCGAGCAGCCCCAGGCCTGGAGGCCCCGGGCGAGGAGGCGCCGGGCGCCGGGGGTCGTAGCAGGTGTTTGGGATTCTGGGTCTCACATCCCTCGGTCCTAACCTGAGAGTTTCTGAGCTGAGAGGAAGGGTTTCTTGGCTTTTTAGTGGTCAGGCCTATGTTTCCTTGGGATTTTGAGTTCGCTGCATAGCCCCTGGAGGGGCTGCTTGGGATTCTGTGTCTCCCACTTCTCCAACCTTCCCGTAAGTTTCTGAGCTGAGACCCCATGGTCTGGAGGCATTTTGGGATACCCTGACTCGTTTATCTCAGGTACAGGGGAAGGCAACAGGCATGATGAGGCATGGTATGAGACAGCCTCGGGCGAGGAGGCCTGGTGCTAGCGGGGCACTTCCTATTCTCTGTCTCCAATCCATCGGACCTTTCCGGGAGTTTCTCAGCTGAGACCCCAGTGTCTGGAGGCTGTTTCGTGTTCTCTGACCCGTTTCTCTCAGTTAAAGGGAGCGGCTTCAGCCGTCTTGAGCCATGGTAATGACTCAGGCCCTGGAGGCCGGGGGTCGTAGCAGGTTTTTGGCATTCTGGGTCTCGCATCCCTCGGTACTAACCTGGGAGTTTCTGAGGTGAGAGGAAGGGTTTGTTGGCTTTTTAGGATTCAGGCATATATTTCCTTGGGATTTTGTGCTCGCTGCATAGATTCTGGAGGGGCTGCTTGGGATTCTGTGTCTCCAACCTTCCCCCTAAGTTTCTCAGCTGAGACCCCATGGTGTGGAGGCTGTGTGGGATACTCTGACCCATTTCTCTCAGGTACAGAGAGTGGCTTCAGCCATGGTGAGCCATGGTAATGACTCAGGGCCTGGAGGCCGGGGCTCGTAGCAGGTGTTTGGGATTCTGTGTCTCCCATCCCTCGGTCCTAACCCGGGAGTTTCTGAGCTGAGAGGAATGGTTTATTGGCTTTTTAGGATTCAGGCATATGTCTCTTTGGGATTTTGTGCTCGCTGCATAGCCGCTGGAGGGGCTGCTTGGGATTCTTTGTCTCCCCCTTCTCTAACCTTCCGCGTATGTTTCTCAACTCATACCCCATGGTCTGGAGGCTGTGTGGGATACTCTGACCCGTTTCTCTCAGGTACAGGGAGAGGCTTCAGGCATGATGAGCCATGGTAAGAGACAGCCCCGGGCGAGGAGGCCCGGGGCGAGAAGCCCCAGGCGAGGGGGTCCAGGGACGAGCAGCCCTGGGCGAGGAGGCCCCGGGGTGAGCAGCCTCAGGCGAGGAGGCCTGGGGCGAGCAGCCTCGGGCGAGGACCCCCTGGGCGAGCAGCCCCGGGGCGAGAAGTCCCGGGGCGAGCTTGGAGGCCCAGGGCGAGCAGGGGCACTATCCATTCTGTGTCTCCAATCCCTCGGAACTTGCCCGGGAGTTTCTGAGCAGGGACCCCAGGGTCTTCCGATGTTTGTGATTGTGTGACCCCATTGTCTCAGGTACAGGGAGCGGCCTCAGCCGTGGAAAGCCATGGTTATTGACTCCCGGCCTCGAAGCCGGGTCTCACAGTAGCTGATTGGGATTGTGTGTCTGGCATCCATCTGACCTATCTCGGGAATTTCTGAGCTGAGACCACAGGGTTTTTTGTGTCTAGCTTATATCTCCCTTGGGATTTTGTGCTCGCTGCACATCCCTGGATGGGCTGCTTGGGTTTCTGTGTCTCTCTGATGTCTGGGACCATTTCCGGGAGATTCTAAGCTGAGACCCCAGGTTCTGGAGGCTGTTTGGTATTCTGTGACCCCTTTCTCTCAGGTACAGGGAGGGGCTTCAGCCATGGTGAGCCATGGTAATTGACTCAGGACCTGGAGGCCACAGCTCATAGCAGGTGTTTGGGATTCTGTGTCTGGCATTCCTCGATCCTAACCCGGGACTTTCAGACCTGAGACCACAAGGTTTGTTGGCTTTTAGGATTCAGGCATATGTCTCGCTTGGGATTTTGTACTCACTGCACAGCCGCTGGAGGGTCTGCTTGGGATTCTGTGTCTCCCACTACTCGAAAGTTTCCCGGAAGTTTCCTAGCTGAGACCCCATGGTCTGGAGGCTGCATTCAGGTACAGGGAGAGGCTTCAGGCATGATGAGCCATGGTAAGTGACAGCCCCGGTCGAGGAGGCCCGAGGCGAGCAACCCGTGGCGAGAAGGCCCGGAGAGGATCAGCCATGATGAGCCATGGTAAGTGACAGCCCCGGGCGAGGAGGATGCTCAATTGCAGGGTTAGGGATCGAGGCAGGCTTAACTTTCGGTGGAGGGTCCCGGTTCGCGGTAGGGTTAGGGTTAGGGTTAGCTCCCATGAGGCTCCCAGCACCGAACCCAAACCAGGGCAGTGGTCTCCCCGAAGGGCTGAGTTGAGGGCACAAGGGACAGTGCCGGCCAGGATCCGTCTTTGGCTGCCACGGCCACAAACTTCGATCGGTCCCTGGTCGAGGAGACCTCCAGAATCCTCTCGGGCAGGTGCAGCCGGGCGTGGGAAACGACATGGTGAGCTTCCAGTTTCCATGCTGAGTCAGCCTCCACCACTTCTGGACCCCAGGCGCGTGGTATTTTCAGACGTTGGAATTGGGTCCCCATGGGGAGAGAGCCTTAGCTATGGTTAGGGTTCGAACCAGGGACGTCGCCAGGGCCGAAGTGACTCTGGTCTCATGATCTCCCTCGAGGGCTGAAGTGAGGGCCCATGCCAGAAGGCGGCGCAAATGCAGGATTAGGGATCGAGGCAGGCTTAGGTTTCAGTGGAGGTTCCCGGTTTGGGATAGGGGTAGGATTAGGGTTATGTCCCAGGAGGCTCCAGGTGCCGAACCCACAGCAGGGCAGTGGTCTCCCCGAAGGGCTGAGTTGAGGGCACAAGGGACGGTGCCGGTCAGGATCCCTCTTTGGCTGACAAAGCCACACGTGTCGATAAGCCCCTGGTCGAGGAGGCCTCCGGAATCCTCTAGGGCAGCTGCAGCAGGCCTGGGAAACAACATGGTGAGCTTCCAGGTTTCAGGCTGAATCAGCCTGCACTGCTTCTGGAACCCAGTTGCGTGGTGTTGTCAGACGTTGGAATTGGGTCCTCATGGGGAAAGAGCCTTAGCTATGGTTAGGGTTCGAACCAGGGATGTCACCAGGGCCAAAGCGACTCCAGTATCGTGATCTCCCTCGAGGGCTGAAGTGAGGGCCCATGCCAGAAGGCAGCTCAAATGCAGGATTAGGGATCGAGGGAGGCTTAGGTTTCGGTGGAGGGTCCCGGTTCGGGGTAGGGTTAGGGTTAGGGTTAGGTCCCAAGGCTCCAGGCGCTGAACCCACAGCAGGGCAGTGGTCTCCCCGAAAGGCTGAGTTGAGGGCACATGGGACGGTGCCGGTCAGGATCCGTCTTTGGCTGCCAAGGGCACAAACTTCGGTCGGTCCCTGGTCGAGGAGGCTTCTGGAATCCTTTCGCGCTGCTGCAGCCAGGCCTGGGAAACGACATGGTGAGCTTCCAGGTTCCATGCCGAGTCAGCTTGCACCGCTTCTGGACCCCAGGACCGTGGTGTTGTCAGACGTTGGATTTGGGGCCCCATGGGGACTGAGCCTTAGCTCTGTTAGAGTTCGGTCCACGGACGTAGCCTGTGCCGAAGTGACTCCAGTCTTGTGATCTCCCTCGAGGGCTGAAGTAAGGGCCCATGCCAGAAGGCAGCTCAATTCCAGGGTTAGGTATCGAGGCAGGCTTAGGTTTCGGTGGAGGGTCCCGGTTCGGGGTAGGGTTTGGTTTAGGGTTAGGTCCCCGCAGGCTCCAGGCGCCAAACACTCAGCAGGGCAGTTGTCTCCCCAAAGGGCTGAACTGAGGGCACAAGGGGTGGTTCCGTGCAGGATCTGTCTTTGGCTCCCTTGGCCACAGATGACGATTTGCCCCTGGTCGAGGAGGCCTCCAGAATCCTCTTAGTAGCTGCAGCCGGGCCTGGGAAATGACATGGTGAGCTTCCAGGTTCCATGCTGAGTCAGCCTGCACCGCTTATGGACCCCAGGCGCGTGGTGTTGTCAGACGTTGGAATTGGGTCCCCATGGGGGAGAGCCTTAGCTTGGGTTAGGGTTCGGTCCAGGGACATCGCCATGGAGGTGGCATAGGGAGATGGGTTAAATGTGTGATGGGCTATGGAGGGCACTAGTAGTGAGGATCACTGGGTGTTGTATGTAAGTGATGGATGACTACATTCTTTACCTGAAGCTAACATTACACTGCATGTTAACCACCTGGAATTTAAATAAAAACTTGAAAAAATGAGTACTAAAAAACCATAAATACGTTTAAACTAAACTAAATAAATACATGTTAAAAAGGAAAAAGGAAACTCAGGTGATGATGTCAATAGACACAGAAAAAGCGTTCTGAGAAAATTTGGTATCCAATTGTGGTAAAAATCTCTTTAAAATTCTGTGTAGAAGGGTCCGATCTCAACATAACAAAGGCCATGTATGTGAAGCCAACAGCTAATGTCATACTCAGTAGTGAAATTGTGAAAGATTTTCCGCTAAGATCAGGCACAAGACAAGGATGCCCTAGATATGTGAAGGGGATTGGATGATGCAGGCTTCTGGTTATGCAATGAATGAATCACAGATAGAAGATATAGCATAGGACACATAGAGAATGGTACTGGAGTAGTGATGCATGGTGACAGATGATAGCTACACCTGTGTTAGCATAGCAGAATGTATACATTTGCCAATGACTATGTTTTTCATATGAAACTAATGTAACGTAGTGTGTCAGCTATTCCCAAATAACATGTTGTTTTTTTTTTAACTAGGTAAAGGACTGAAATAAAAAGTTTAATGTAAAAGAACCTGTTAATATCTAATCAAGAAATGCAGTCAAGTTCCAAAGTATAAAGTCACCATATCAAATTCTGTATCATTCCTATACACTAACCCAATTATCTGAGAAGAATTAAAGAAAACAATCCCATTTACAATACCATCAAAAACAATAAAAATTATAGCAATACAGTTAGCCAAGGAAATGAAAATCTCTCTACAGAAAACTATAAAACCTGTGTGCAGAAATGGAAGAAATTCAATTTGGGTGAAAGAAAGGGGAGAACACACAAGTCAGTGAAAAGCCATCGCATGTCCAACTTTCGGAGGAATTAATACAGATACAATGTCCATATTACCCAAAGCCATCTAGAGATTCAGTGCAATCTCTATCAAGACTCTGATGCAATATTTATGCAATTAGAAAATCATATCCTAAAATTTATTTGGAACCACAAAAAGACCCCATGTAGCCAACGCAAGAAAGAACAAAACAGGAGGCATCCCCCTTCTTGATTTCAAGCGTCATTCTAACACAAAGAAATCAATTATGTCACTGGCATAAGCACACACACAAGACAATGGAACAGAAATTGAGAGCCCAAACTAAACCCATGCATCACAGTCACCTAGTATTCGACAAGGGAGTCAATAATACACAGTGGAGAAGAGTAGTCTTTTGAATAACTGGTGCTGGGAAAATTGGATATTCCCATGTATAAGAACAAAGTTTAGCACCGTATAATACACCACTCCCTAGAGAGTGAAAGGAAGAAATAGAGAGAGATGTGGTTAGAGAGAAACAGAGACAAAGAGGAAGTACAAGAAGGAAAGTAGAGACCTGGTCCGGTATGTGGACACGGTTAGATGGGCCAGGGGAGAGGGGATGTAGGAAGTGGCTCTGAGTGCTGGGGCAGAAAGGGCTTCTATCATGGGCATCAGAGTTCCATGGCCCCAAGACTCCAACATCCCTGGGTCCAAGTTCTGCAGAGGCCATTGGAATTGAAAAGATGGGTAGCCCTCATTTCTTCTGGAATTGTGAGGTTCAGCCTCACGTTCTGTCATGGAGAGGGATGTCTTGAGGGAGAGTGTGCTGCTCTTTGGCAGGTAAACTCCATAGCCTGCCCTGTGGGGAGGTGTCCCAGGGCCATCTCCCTCAGTGCCCCAGGCTCTGTTGGATTTCCCCCCTCCCCCGCCAGCCTGACTTCCTCAAGTTCTGAACCCAGGCATCAGGCATTGCGTTGCCCCCAGGTCCTGCAGTCTGGACCTGGCAGAGGTGGACTAGTAATATTGGTAAAAAAAATATATATATATTTGACAATAAGGTACACATCCTCCCTCTGGGACTAGCGGTGTGCATCCAAATCATAGGTTGCTATCCTCCTCTCCACAACCAATCTGAGGAATCCAGAAGGTAGGTGGACCCTTTCAAACACCCTAGTCTTCTCTTACATGAAATTCAAAGACATTTTCTTGACCCATCTTTCTTTTAATTCTGAAGAGATGGCAATTAGTCATTGAAGGCATAATAGTCCTATAGGAAATTGACCTATATGACGGATGGACATTATTTCATCCATCCGTATCCCTAAAGCACATTTCAGTGTAAATATTAGCCAAGGATACACACTGTAAATTCACAACTGATGTGTAGCTCCCTGTAAGTTGCATTCTGACGTTGTCACATATGTGTCATCAAAGATATTATTCGTGACTTTTCAGATAAGCTTTCAACACCAAGAAGGTGATGTTAGAGAATCTGGTATGAATGGAAATTCGCAGATTCTCAATGAGGAATGATTTTTCATTTTTAATGTTTCTTTTTTTGAGAGAACCCGAGCTGGGGAGGGGGATAGAGTGGGAGACACCGAATATGAGGCAGGCTCGAGGCTCTGAGCTCTCAGGACAGAGCCTGATGCAGGGCTCAAACTCATGGACTGCCAAATCCTGACTTGACTCAAAGTCGGACGCTTAACCGACTAAGCCACCCAAGCGCCCCGGGAAGGATAGTTTAGTGGCAAAGAAGAAGAAATTAAAGATAGTGTAAAGGATGTCTATTTTTAATTGAAATATTGTTCACACATTAGTTGTGTTACTTTTAGGCATACATTGTAGTCATTCCATATGTCTCCACATTATGTTGTACTCAACCACAAGTGTAGCTATCCTGTGAAAGCATGCAACAATATTGTTACAGGATTGACTCCATTCCATTGGCTGTCCCTTGTATCCCTAGGACTCATTCACTCCATAGCTGGACGCCGGTATCTCTCTCTCTCAAAGGTGTCCATTCTTTATCTAACCTGAGTATTTTGGTGATAAACAAAATTACCTCTTGTTCAGCATGTGTAAATCGGTGGTCTATTTTTCTGTGAATATTGCTTAAAACATTACAAATGATGTCGTTACGTTAACAAATTCGGTTTCATTCTTCCCTCACAAGAAAGAGAAGGAAAAGATTTTGGGTCCCAGGCCCTGTCACTAAAACCTTCCCAATGAGGAGAACAGGCTTAGTTGCCCAGAGCACCTTCGGTCTCTCAGCTGAGCAACCAGGGCCTTCAACATTGAAGGAATTCCCATGGTGGCCAGCAGAGAGAGCTCAAGAACCACAGACCCCCGAGGGGCGGGTTCCTCTGCTGGGCAGTGATAGCCAGCAGAGGGCGCACCATCTGCTTTTCTGACCCAGGGCACCTCAGAGCAGGAAGGGCTTTGCTTGCTCTCAGAGGACTCAGGCCTCTGCTGGTGCCTGAGTACAGAGAGCAGAGCTGCATTTCCAGCAGGTTCTGCCACCCGCCCCAGGGGAGACCTTGGGAGCTGAGCAGCAACTTGGCATCTCCTGAGTCGCCAGAGAGAAGCTGCCTTGTTGTACTGAGTGCTGAGGAGGGGGCGCCGGGTGGCTTCCCTGGTCAAGCTGGTCGCTGAGCCGCACAGGCCTTTGCATTTTCTGGGCTGTTCCCGTGTGTCATTCCACCCGTTCCCGGACAGTCTTTGAACAAGACGTATTTTGCTAAAGGACTTGTGGATTGCGGGGTCCCACGACATCACCTCATAGATGCAGTCGATGATTTGTTCCAGATCCAGGCTTGTTTCCGGGAAGAAAACCTAACAGAAATTCAGAAGCACGGGAGCTGCATTCAATTAGGACGTGGATCCATGAAATGCTCGTCTCACGACCTTCTAGAAGAAGGAGCTGGGACCCATGTTCCGAGTCCTGCTGGACCCAAAGGCCAAGGTAAGGGCACAAACTGTCCCACACATCATACATGCTTTTTTAAAAATTTCATGGTTATTTTTCCAACCTAGTGAAGTGATTGAACACTACCGAAAACCCGGTAGGTAAGTCTCATTAACCTTATGTTATCTTTGAATTTAAATTCCACTGAGTGAAGACACAGTGTAATATTAGTTTCAGGTGTCCAATATAGAGCACCACTTCCACACGTCACCCGGTGCTCATCCCAGGTGCACTTCTTAACCCCATCAGCTGTTTCACCCATTCCCTCACCTCGCTGTGGAACTCCTCAGTTTGTTTCCTAGTTAAGAGTCCGTTTGTCTCCTCCCCCCGCCCCTTTGTTTTGTTTTCTTGCCATGTGTTAGTGAAATCGTTGGGTATTTGTCTTTCTCCGACAGGCTTATTTCACCCAGCATAACATTCTCTCTCTCCATCCACCTCGTGGCAAATGGCAAGATTTCACGTTTTTACGGCTAAATCATATTACATTCCATAGACCACATCTCAATTTATTCATCAGTTGATGGGTGCTTGGATAGTTTCTGTCATTTGGCTTTTGTAGAAAATGCTGCTGTAAACATCACGGTGCATGTATCCCTTTGAAGATTTTGTATTCTTTGTGGAAATACCTTGTAGTGAAGTTGCTGGATTGTAAGGTACTTCTATTTCCAGTCTTGTTGTGTTTTTGACATCTCCATGTGGTTTTCCAGAGTGGCTGCACCAGTTTGCATTCCTACCCACAGTGCAAGAGGGTTATTCTTTCCCCATATCCATGGCAACACCTGCTGTGTCATCCTTCATTGATTTTAGCCATTGTGACAGATGTGATGTGTTCTCTCATTGTACTTTCGGTTTGTATTTCCCTGAAGATCAGTATTGTTGAGCATTTTTTCATGTGTCTCTTGGCCATGTATATGTCTTCCTTCGGGAAATGTCCACTCGTGTCTTCTGCCCATTTTTAATCAGATTTCTCATTTTTTGCGTGCTGTATAACTGTATATATTTTGGACACTAACCCTTTATCCGATGTTGTTTGCAAATATCATTCTGTTGATGTTTTCGTTTTGTTGATTATTTCCTTGGTGACGGAAGGTTTTAATTTTTATAAAGTCTCATTATTTTTGCTTGCGTTTCCCTTACGTCTAGAGATATATCTACAAAGACGTTTGTACAGGCAATGTCAAGTAAGATACTACCCGTGTTATCCTCTGGGATTTTTATGGTTTCAGGATTCACATATAGGTGTTTGTCCATGTTGGATTTATTTTTGTGTATGTTGTAAGCAAGTGGTCCGTTGTTTTTGTTTTGTTTTGCAGATTGCTGTCCAGTTTTTCCAAAACCATATGTTGAGGAGCCTTTTTTTTAATTCATGTATTTATTTTTGAGAGAGAGAGAGAGAGAGAGAGAGCATGCAGAAGAGGGGCACAGAGATATGGAGAGAGAGAATCCCACACATGCTCTGCACTGTCCTGAGATCATGACCTGAGCTGAACCCACCATCACACGCTTTCTTGACTGGGCCACCCATGTGTCCCAAGACTATCTTTTTTTTTCCATTGGATGTTCTTTCCTGCTTTGTTGAGAATTAATTGACCATAGAGGTGTGAGTTTATTTCTGGGTGTCCATGCTATTGATCTATGCATATGAGTTTGTTGTTGTTGTTGTTATGTTTTGTTGTTGTTTTGTCAGTACTGTTCAGTACGGACATACTGATCATGCTGTTCTGATGAGTATAGCTTTGTAATATAACCTAAAGTCTGGAATTGTGATGTATCCAGCTTTGCTTTTCTTCTACAAGTTTGTGTTGGCTGTTTGGGGACTTTTGTCATTCCATACACATTTTGAGATTATTTGTTCTTGTTCTGTGACAAATGCTTTTGTGAGTGTGATATCCCTATCACACTTCATTTCATTATATGTGTAGATTGCTTTGAGGAGTGTAGACATTTTAACAGTATTTTGTGCTTCCCATCCATGAACATGAAATGTATGTCCATTTCTTTGTGTCCTCTTCCATTTATTTCATCAGTGTTTCATAGCCTTTAGAGTACAGGTCTTTCGCCTCTTTGGTTGGGTTTATTCCTGGTTTCTTGCGGTATTTGTGAGCCTGTCAATGAGATTGATCCCTTACTTTCTTTCTGTGTTAATTCATGATTTGTGTTAGAAATTCAATACATCTATGTTCCTTGATTTCTGTAGATTGTGACTTGTCGAATTCATATATCGATTCTAGCAATTTTTAAGGGAACCTTTCATGTTTTTTATAGAACCTATCATGTCAGTTCCAAACAGCGAAAGTGCTACTTCTTCCTTGCCGATTTGGATGCCTCTTATTTCTTTTTGTTGTCTGAGTGCTGTGGTTAGGGTTTCCCGTACTATGTGGGATAACAGTGGTGAGAGGGGTCATTCCTAGCTTGTCCCTGACTTTGGAAGAAAAACTCTCAATTTTTACCCATTGAGGATGAGATGAGCTGTGGGTTTTTCATAGACGACCTTTATTATGTGCAGATAGGTTGAGTCTCAATGTACTTTGCTGAGGATTTTTATCATGAATGGATGTGACATTTTATCAAATAGTTTCCCTGCATCTGTTGAAAGCATCCTATTGTTCTTATGCTTTCTTCTATTACTGTGGTGCATCATGTTGATTAATCTGTGAATGTGGAACCACGCTTGCAGCCCAGGAATATATCCCACTTGATTATGGTAAATGATTCTATCAATGTATTGTTGACTTTAATTTGAAGGTATTTTAATGAGAATTTCGGCATACATAGTCATCAGGCCATTGCTCTGCAGTTTTAATTAAAATATTTTAAACATCTTTTTAAATGCTTATTTCTTTCCTTAGATAGTGTACATAAAAGTGAGGGAGGGGCAGAGAGACAGGGAGAGAGAGAATCCTGGCCACGCCCCACACTGTCATGGCAGGGCCCAACGTGGGACTTGAACCCACGTACCGCAAGATAATGTCCTAATCCAAAATTAAGAGTTGGACAGTAAACCGACCAACCCACACAGGCGCCGCTGCAGTTTTCGGTTTCAGTGGAGGCTTCATCTCGTTTTGGTATCAGGGTAATGATGGCCTCATACGATGAATTTGTAAGTTTTCCTTCTTTTTTTTATTTTTTTAATAATTCGAGGAGAATACCTATTACCTCTTCCTTGAATGGATGGTAGAATTCATCAATGAAGCCATCTGGCCATGACCTCTTGTGTTGGGAGGAGATTTTTTTAATTACTGATGGGGTATCTTTCTGTTTTCAGATTTTAGGTATCTTCCTGTTTCAGTTTTGGTAGTGTGTGAGTTTCTAGGAATTTGTCCATTTTTCTCAGAGTGTCCAATTTGTTGCATATAGTTGTTCATAATATTATCTTCTAATTGTATTTTTGTGGTGTTGACTGTCATTTCTCCTTTCTTATTTGTGATTTCATTTGAGTCCTTTCTGTCTTCTTTGTGAAGAGTCTGCCTAGGAGGTTTTCCAGTTGATTACTGCTTTCAGTGAACCAGCGCCTGGTTTCATTGATTTGGTCTAGTGTCTTTTTTGGTTTCTATATTCCTTATTTCTGCCCTAAACTCTATTATTTCCTTCCTTCTGCTGCTCTTTCTCTCATCCCTTTAGGTGTAAGTTAGGATTCTTTGAAAGTTTTCTTGCTTTTTAAGGTAGGCTTGTATTGCTATATACTTCCATCATAGACTGCTTTTGCCGCATTCCAAAGGGTTTTACCAGTGTATTTTCATTTTCGTTTGTTTCAGTGTATTTTCTCATTGATTTCCTGTTTGACTCATTCATTTAGTAGCATGTTACTTAACCTCCCTTTATTTGTGGCCTTCCCGCCCTCCCCCCCCCCGCCCTCTTTTTGTGGTTGACTTCAAGTTTCCTAGCTTTGTGGTTAGAAAAGATGCTTGGTCTGATCTCTGACGTTGGGTACCTCTTGAGGCCTGATTTGTAACCTACAATGTGATCAATTCTGGAGAACGTCCCGGGGTGCTTGAAAAGAATGTGTACTCTGCCATTTTAGTATGGAGTGTTCTGAATATATCTGTTAAACCCTTCTGGTCCAGTGTGTCATTCAAAGCCATTGTTTCCTTGTTGACGTTCTGTTTATAGGTTCTGTCCATTGATGTGAGTGATGTGTTAAAGTCCTCTACTATCATCATATTATTATAAATGAGTTCCTTTACGGTTGTTGCTAAATGTTTTGTATACTTGGTGATCGCATGTTGGGTGCATCGAAATTTACAATCATTGGATCTTCTTGTTTGGCTGTCCCCTTTAGTATGAGATCGTGTCTGTCTTCATCTCTTGTTATAGCTGTATGTATGTATGTATGTATGTATTTTAATTTAAGTCTTAGTTGACATACAGTGCATTCTCGGGTTTAGGAGTAGAATTCGGTGATTCATCCTTTACATACAACACCCAGTGCTCATCACAACAAGTGCTCTCCTTAATACTCGTCCTCCATCTAGCCCAGCGCTGACCCATCTCCCTCCATCAACTTTCACTTTTTTTTTCTCTAACATTAAGAGACTCATGTGGTTTGTTACCACGCTTCTCTTTTCCTGGCTCCTTCCTTAGTTTTCATGTGTTTTGTTTCTTAACTTCCACATGAGTGAAATCATATATGTGTCTTTCTCTGATTGACGCATATCACGTACCATAGTACATTCGAGGTCCATCCACATCGTTGCAAATGGCAAGATTTCATTCTTCTTGAAGCTGAGTTATATTTCATTGTATATACGTATGTATGTATATTTGAACATACACGTATGTCCATATGCATATACATACGTATACATAAACACACCACAACTTCTTTACACCTTCATCAGTTGATGGATACTTGGGCTTTCTCCATAGTTGGGCTACTGTTGATAATTCTGCTATAAATACTGGGTGCATGCAATGTCACTATTAGGTATTTACCCAAAGGGTACCAAAATAGAGTCTCGGTTTTAAAGTTTATTTTGCCTGATATAAGTATTGGTACTGGCTTTCTTTTGACATGATTGGCATGATAAATATTTCTTCATTCCCTCACTTCAAATCTGCAGGAGACTTGGGGCGCCTGGGTGGCTCAGTCGGTTAAGGGGCCGACTTCGGCTCAGGTCATGATCTTGCAGTCCCTGAGGTCGAGCCCCGCGTCGGGCTCTGTGCTGACAGCTCAGAGCCTGGAGCCTGTTTCAGATTCTGTGTCTCCCTCTCTCTGACCCTCTCCCGTTCATGCTCGGTCTCTCTCTGTCTCAAAAATAAATAAACATTAAAAAAAATTAAAAAAAAATTACAAATCTGCAGGAGACTTAAGTCCGAATAAGGCTTTGTAGGCAGCATCTAGATAGACATTGTTTTTTGTTTGCTTGTTTGTTTGTTTGTTTTGTCCATTCTGACGCCCTATCCAATGTCTTTGGATTGGAGCATTTAGTCCATTTATAGTCAGAGTGATTATTGATAGGTATATATTTAGTCCCATTCTACTAGTTGTTTTGTCATTGTTTCTTGATGTATTCTCTGATCCTTTCATGTCTGTGACACTTTTAGTCTTTCCTTTCCACTCAAGAGCCCGATTTAAATATTCTTTTCTTTTGACTGGTGGTACATTTCTTTACTTATTTTTAATATTTCTTCTTTTTAAAATTGAAGCCCAAGTTAGTTACCTTATAGAGGAATACAGTTTCAGCTGTAGAATTTAGTGATCCATCAAGTACAAAATATACCCAATACTCATCCCAAGGTCCACCCCTAATGCCCATCACCCATTTAGCCCATACTCCTATTCAGTAACCCTCCAGGAACCCTGAGATTCTTCCCTCTATTTAACAGCCTCTTATCATTTGACTCCCTCTCTGTGTGTATCTTATTTTTGCTTTCCTTGCACTATGTTCATCAGTTTTATTAAATTCGACAGATGAGAGGAATCATAGGATGTGTGTCGTTCTCTGACATATTTTGCTTAGCTTAAGAAAGTCCGGTTCCATCCCCGTTGTTGCAAAGAGTGAGATTTCATTCTGTTTGATCGCAGAGTAATAGTCCATTGTATGCATATACCATATCTTCTTTATCCATTCATCTGTCAGTGGTCATTTGGGCTCTTTGCATAACTTAGCTATTGTTGATAATGCTGCTATAAATATTGGAGTACACGTGCCACTTCGAGTCAGCGTTAGTGTATCTTTTGGATAAATACCTAGTAGTGCAATTGCTGGGTCCTAGTGTAGTTCTATTTTTTGTTTTTGTGACAAATCTCCATACTATTGTCCAGAATGGCTACACCACTTTGCATTCACACCAGCATTGCAAAAGGGTTCCCTTTCCCTGCATCCTTGCCAACATCTGTCGTTTCCGGAGATGTTAATTTTAGCCATTCTGATAGGTGTGAGGGGATATCTCATTGTGGGTTTGATTTGTATTTCAGTGATGACCAGTGAGATTGAGCATCTTTTCATGTGTGACCGATCTGGATGTCATCTTCCTTAAGGTGTCTCTTCATGTCTTTTGCCCATTTCTTCACTGGATTATTTGGTTTCTGGGTGTTGAGTGTGATAAGTTTTTATAGATTTTGGATACTAACCCTTTATCTGATATGTCACCTGCAAATATCTTCTCCCATTTCATTCAGTTGCCTTTTAGTTTGGCTGATTTTGTCCCCTGCTGTGCAGAAGCGTTTTATCTTCAGGACCCAATAGTTCATTGTGGTTTTTATTGCCCTTGCTTCTGGAGACATGACAAGCGAGAAGTTGCTGCGGCCAGGATCAAGGAGGTACATTGCCTGTTATCTCCTCTAGGATTTTGAATGTTCCTGACTTACATTTAGATAATTCATCCATTTTGAGGTGTGTGTGTGTGTGTGTGTGTGTGTGTGTGTGTGTGTGTGGTTTAAGAACTGTGTCCAGGTTCATCATTCTCACTGTCCAGTATTCCTAGTACCATTTGCTGAAGAGACTCTTATTCCATTGGATATTCTTTCTGTGTTAACAAAGATTACTCACCATATGTTTGAGGGTATATTTCTGGGTTCCATATTCTGTTCCATTGACGTCTGTCTCCGTTTCTGTGCCTGTACATACTGTCTTGATGAATGCAGCTTTCTAATACACCATACATCCAAAATAGTCATGTTTCCACCTTTGTTTTCTTTTTCAACATGACTTTGGTTTTTGGTATCTTTTCTGGATCCTTACACATTTTAGGGTTGTTTGTTCTAGCTCTGTGGAGAAAGCTCGTGTTTTTTGATAGGGATTGCATTGAGTGTGTCGATTGCTTTGGTAGTATTGACATCTTAACAATGTTTGTTATTCTTCTTTTTTTTTTCAACGTTTATTTATTTTTTGGGGACAGACAGAGACAGAGCATGAACGGGGATTGGAAGAGAGAGAGGGAGACACAGAATAGGAAACAGGCTCCAGGCTCTGAGCCATCAGCTCAGAGCCTGACGCGGGGCTCGATATCACGGATGGCGAGATCGTGACCTGGTTGAAGTCGGACGCTTAACTGACTCTGCCACCCAGGCGCCCCACATGTTTGTTCTTCTAATACGTGAGCATGGAATGTTTTCCATTTCTTTGGGTTTCTTCAATTTTTCTCATAGACGATTTATGGTTTGTTGCTTACATCCCCATTGGGAGAGAGTCTGAGCTAGGGTTAGGGTTGGGTCCAGGACGTTGCCAGGGCCAAAGCAACTCCAGTCTCGTGATCTCGCTAGAAGAATGAAGTAAGGGACCAGGAGACAGCGGGGGTCAATTGTTTGATTAGGTTTCAAGATCGGGTTAGGATTCGGTTGAGGTTTCCGGTTAGGGGTAGGGATTGGGTTAGGACCCAAGAGGCTCCAGGTACTGAACCCACAGCAGGGCAGTGGTCACCCGAATGGGCTAAGTTGAGGGCACAGGGGAGAGGGCCGGGAAGGTTCAGTCTTTGGCTTCCTGGCCACGCAAATCTATGGGCCACTGGTCCGGTAGGCCTCAGGAATTCTCTCAGACAACTGCAGCCGGGCCTGCAGAATGACATTGTGAGGTTCCAGGCACCATGCCGAGGGACACTGTCCCGCTTCTTGAACCCCAGGCACGTGGTGTTGCCAGACCATGGGATTGGGTCCACAAGGGGAGAGAGACTTAGCTATGGTTAGTGTTTGGACCAGGGACATAGCCAGGATCGAAGTGACTCTCGAGAGATGAAGTGAGGGCTCATGTGAAGGTGAGGTTAAAATGAAGGGATAGGGTTCAAGTCCGGCTTAGGATTAGGAGGAGGGTCTCGTTAAGGGTAGGGTTGGGGTTACGTCCCAGGAGGCCCCAGGTGCTGAAGCCAGAACACTTCAGCGGTCTCCCCAAAGGAATGAGTTCAGGGCACAAGGGAGAGTTCCGGGCAGGGTCAGACTCTATGAGAGCCTGGCCAGGGAAGACTCAGGAATTCTCTCTGGCAGCTGCAACAGGCATGAGAAACGATATGGTGAGCTTCCAGATACCATACTACGTGACCATGCAATCCATAAGGACCCAAGGCGTATGGTGTTGTCAGACGTAGGGATTCGGTCCCCATGGGGAGAGAACCTTAGCTAGGGTTAGGTTTCTGTAAAGGGACATCGCCAGGTCCGTAGCGACTCCAGGCTCGTGACCTCCCTCGAGGACTAAATTGAGGGCCCATGCCAGAAGGCGGCTCAAGTGCAGGGTTAGGGTTCGAGGCATGCTTAGATTACTGTGGAGGGACACGGTTAGAAGTAGCGTTAAGGTTAGGGTTAGGTCCCAGGAGGCTCCACGCGCCGAACCCACAGGAAAACAGTGGTGTCCCCGAAGGGCTGAGTTGAGGGCACAAGGGACGGTGCTGGTCAGGATCCGTCTTTGGCTGCCAAGGCCACACATGTCGATCGGCCCTGACCGAGGAGGCCTCCGCAATCCTCTCAGGCAGCTGCAGCGAGGCCTGGGAAACGACATGGTGAGCTTCCAGGTGCCTTGCCACGTGAGCCTGCACCGCTTCTGGACCCCAAGCGCGTGGAGTATTCAGTTGTTGGAATTGGATCCCCATGAGGGGACTGAGCCTTAGATAGGGTTAGGGTTCGGTCCAGGGACATGGCCAGGTCTGAAACGACAGCGGTCTCGTGATCTCGTTTGAGGGCTGAAGTGAGAGCCCATGCCAGAAGGCGGCTCAAATGCAGGATCAGGGATCGAGGCAGGCTTAGGTTTCGGTGGAGGGTCCCGGGTCGGGGTAGGGTTAGGGTTAGGGTTAGGTCCCATGAGTTTCCAGGCGCCGAACCCACAGCAGGGCAGTGGTCTCCCCGAAGGGCTGAGTTGAGGGCACAAGGGACGGTGTCGGTCAGGATGATTCTTTGGCTGCCAAGGCCACACACGTCGATCTGCCCCTCATCGAGGGGGCCTCAGGAATCCTCTTAAGAGCTGCAGTCGGGCCTGGGAAACGACATGGTGAGCTTCCAGATGCCTTGCCGAGTCAGCCTGCACCGCTTCTGGACCCCAGGCGCGTGATGCTGTCAGACGTTGGAATTGGGTCCACTTGTGCAGACAGCCTTAGCTAGGGTTAGGGTTCGGGCCAGGGACGTCGCCAGGGCTAAAGCGACTCCAGTCTCGTGATCTCCCTCGAGGGCTGAAGTGAGGGCCGATGCCAGAAGGCGGCTCAAATGCAGGATTAGGGATCGAGGCAGGCTTAGGTTTCGGGGGAGGGTCCCGGTTCGGGGTAGGGTTAGGGTTAGGGTTAGGTCCCAGGAGGTTCCAGGCGCCGAACCCACAGCAGGGCAGTGGTCTCCCCGAAGGGCTGAGTTGAGGGCACAAGGGACGGTGCCGGTCAGGATCCCTCTTTGGCTGCCACGGCCACACATGTTGTTCCTCCCGCGGTCGAGGAGGCCTCCGCAATCCTCTCGGGAGCTGCAGCCGGGCCTGGGAAACGACATGGTGAGCTTCCAGGTGCCTTGCCGAGTCAGCCTGCACCGCTTCTGGACCCCAGGCGCGTGATGCTGTCAGACGTTGGAATTGGGTCCCCATGAGGGGAGAGCCTTAGCTAGGGTTAGGGTTCGGGCCAGGGACGTCGCCAGGGCCGAAGCGACTCCGGTCTCGTGATCTCCCTCGAGGGCTGAAGTGAGGGCCCATGCCAGAAGGCGGCTCAAATGCAGGATTAGGGATCGAGGCAGGCTTAGGTTTCGGGGGAGGGTCCCGGTTCGGGGTAGGGTTAGGGTTAGGGTTAGGTCCCAGGAGGTTCCAGGCGCCGAACCCACAGCAGGGCAGTGGTCTCCCCGAAGGGCTGAGTTGAGGGCACAAGGGACGGTGCCGGTCAGGATCCCTCTTTGGCTGCCACGGCCACACATGTTGTTCCTCCCGCGGTCGAGGAGGCCTCCGCAATCCTCTCGGGAGCTGCAGCCGGGCCTGGGAAACGACATGGTGAGCTTCCAGGTGCCTTGCCGAGTCAGCCTGCACCGCTTCTGGACCCCAGGCGCGTGATGCTGTCAGACGTTGGAATTGGGTCCCCATGAGGGGAGAGCCTTAGCTAGGGTTAGGGTTCGGGCCAGGGACGTCGCCAGGGCCGAAGCGACTCCGGTCTCGTGATCTCCCTCGAGGGCTGAAGTGAGGGCCCATGCCAGAAGGCGGCTCAAATGCAGGATTAGGGATCGAGGCAGGCTTAGGTTTCGGGGGAGGGTCCCGGTTCGGGGTAGGGTTAGGGTTAGGGTTAGGTCCCAGGAGGTTCCAGGCGCCGAACCCACAGCAGGGCAGTGGTCTCCCCGAAGGGCTGAGTTGAGGGCACAAGGGACGGTGCCGGTCAGGATCCCTCTTTGGCTGCCACGGCCACACATGTTGTTCCTCCCGCGGTCGAGGAGGCCTCCGCAATCCTCTCGGGAGCTGCAGCCGGGCCTGGGAAACGACATGGTGAGCTTCCAGGTGCCTTGCCGAGTCAGCCTGCACCGCTTCTGGACCCCAGGCGCGTGATGCTGTCAGACGTTGGAATTGGGTCCCCATGAGGGGAGAGCCTTAGCTAGGGTTAGGGTTCGGGCCAGGGACGTCGCCAGGGCCGAAGCGACTCCGGTCTCGTGATCTCCCTCGAGGGCTGAAGTGAGGGCCCATGCCAGAAGGCGGCTCAAATGCAGGATTAGGGATCGAGGCAGGCTTAGGTTTCGGGGGAGGGTCCCGGTTCGGGGTAGGGTTAGGGTTAGGGTTAGGTCCCAGGAGGTTCCAGGCGCCGAACCCACAGCAGGGCAGTGGTCTCCCCGAAGGGCTGAGTTGAGGGCACAAGGGACGGTGCCGGTCAGGATCCCTCTTTGGCTGCCACGGCCACACATGTTGTTCCTCCCGCGGTCGAGGAGGCCTCCGCAATCCTCTCGGGAGCTGCAGCCGGGCCTGGGAAACGACATGGTGAGCTTCCAGGTGCCTTGCCGAGTCAGCCTGCACCGCTTCTGGACCCCAGGCGCGTGATGCTGTCAGACGTTGGAATTGGGTCCCCATGAGGGGAGAGCCTTAGCTAGGGTTAGGGTTCGGGCCAGGGACGTCGCCAGGGCCGAAGCGACTCCGGTCTCGTGATCTCCCTCGAGGGCTGAAGTGAGGGCCCATGCCAGAAGGCGGCTCAAATGCAGGATTAGGGATCGAGGCAGGCTTAGGTTTCGGGGGAGGGTCCCGGTTCGGGGTAGGGTTAGGGTTAGGGTTAGGTCCCAGGAGGTTCCAGGCGCCGAACCCACAGCAGGGCAGTGGTCTCCCCGAAGGGCTGAGTTGAGGGCACAAGGGACGGTGCCGGTCAGGATCCCTCTTTGGCTGCCACGGCCACACATGTTGTTCCTCCCGCGGTCGAGGAGGCCTCCGCAATCCTCTCGGGAGCTGCAGCCGGGCCTGGGAAACGACATGGTGAGCTTCCAGGTGCCTTGCCGAGTCAGCCTGCACCGCTTCTGGACCCCAGGCGCGTGATGCTGTCAGACGTTGGAATTGGGTCCCCATGAGGGGAGAGCCTTAGCTAGGGTTAGGGTTCGGGCCAGGGACGTCGCCAGGGCCGAAGCGACTCCGGTCTCGTGATCTCCCTCGAGGGCTGAAGTGAGGGCCCATGCCAGAAGGCGGCTCAAATGCAGGATTAGGGATCGAGGCAGGCTTAGGTTTCGGGGGAGGGTCCCGGTTCGGGGTAGGGTTAGGGTTAGGGTTAGGTCCCAGGAGGTTCCAGGCGCCGAACCCACAGCAGGGCAGTGGTCTCCCCGAAGGGCTGAGTTGAGGGCACAAGGGACGGTGCCGGTCAGGATCCCTCTTTGGCTGCCACGGCCACACATGTTGTTCCTCCCGCGGTCGAGGAGGCCTCCGCAATCCTCTCGGGAGCTGCAGCCGGGCCTGGGAAACGACATGGTGAGCTTCCAGGTGCCTTGCCGAGTCAGCCTGCACCGCTTCTGGACCCCAGGCGCGTGATGCTGTCAGACGTTGGAATTGGGTCCCCATGAGGGGAGAGCCTTAGCTAGGGTTAGGGTTCGGGCCAGGGACGTCGCCAGGGCCGAAGCGACTCCGGTCTCGTGATCTCCCTCGAGGGCTGAAGTGAGGGCCCATGCCAGAAGGCGGCTCAAATGCAGGATTAGGGATCGAGGCAGGCTTAGGTTTCGGGGGAGGGTCCCGGTTCGGGGTAGGGTTAGGGTTAGGGTTAGGTCCCAGGAGGTTCCAGGCGCCGAACCCACAGCAGGGCAGTGGTCTCCCCGAAGGGCTGAGTTGAGGGCACAAGGGACGGTGCCGGTCAGGATCCCTCTTTGGCTGCCACGGCCACACATGTTGTTCCTCCCGCGGTCGAGGAGGCCTCCGCAATCCTCTCGGGAGCTGCAGCCGGGCCTGGGAAACGACATGGTGAGCTTCCAGGTGCCTTGCCGAGTCAGCCTGCACCGCTTCTGGACCCCAGGCGCGTGATGCTGTCAGACGTTGGAATTGGGTCCCCATGAGGGGAGAGCCTTAGCTAGGGTTAGGGTTCGGGCCAGGGACGTCGCCAGGGCCGAAGCGACTCCGGTCTCGTGATCTCCCTCGAGGGCTGAAGTGAGGGCCCATGCCAGAAGGCGGCTCAAATGCAGGATTAGGGATCGAGGCAGGCTTAGGTTTCGGGGAGAGGGTCCCGGTTCGGGGTAGGGTTAGGGTTAGGGTTAGGTCCCAGGAGGTTCCAGGCGCCGAACCCACAGCAGGGCAGTGGTCTCCCCGAAGGGCTGAGTTGAGGGCACAAGGGACGGTGCCGGTCAGGATCCCTCTTTGGCTGCCACGGCCACACATGTTGTTCCTCCCGCGGTCGAGGAGGCCTCCGCAATCCTCTCGGGAGCTGCAGCCGGGCCTGGGAAACGACATGGTGAGCTTCCAGGTGCCTTGCCGAGTCAGCCTGCACCGCTTCTGGACCCCAGGCGCGTGATGCTGTCAGACGTTGGAATTGGGTCCCCATGAGGGGAGAGCCTTAGCTAGGGTTAGGGTTCGGGCCAGGGACGTCGCCAGGGCCGAAGCGACTCCGGTCTCGTGATCTCCCTCGAGGGCTGAAGTGAGGGCCCATGCCAGAAGGCGGCTCAAATGCAGGATTAGGGATCGAGGCAGGCTTAGGTTTCGGGGGAGGGTCCCGGTTCGGGGTAGGGTTAGGGTTAGGGTTAGGTCCCAGGAGGTTCCAGGCGCCGAACCCACAGCAGGGCAGTGGTCTCCCCGAAGGGCTGAGTTGAGGGCACAAGGGACGGTGCCGGTCAGGATCCCTCTTTGGCTGCCACGGCCACACATGTTGTTCCTCCCGCGGTCGAGGAGGCCTCCGCAATCCTCTCGGGAGCTGCAGCCGGGCCTGGGAAACGACATGGTGAGCTTCCAGGTGCCTTGCCGAGTCAGCCTGCACCGCTTCTGGACCCCAGGCGCGTGATGCTGTCAGACGTTGGAATTGGGTCCCCATGAGGGGAGAGCCTTAGCTAGGGTTAGGGTTCGGGCCAGGGACGTCGCCAGGGCCGAAGCGACTCCGGTCTCGTGATCTCCCTCGAGGGCTGAAGTGAGGGCCCATGCCAGAAGGCGGCTCAAATGCAGGATTAGGGATCGAGGCAGGCTTAGGTTTCGGGGGAGGGTCCCGGTTCGGGGTAGGGTTAGGGTTAGGGTTAGGTCCCAGGAGGTTCCAGGCGCCGAACCCACAGCAGGGCAGTGGTCTCCCCGAAGGGCTGAGTTGAGGGCACAAGGGACGGTGCCGGTCAGGATCCCTCTTTGGCTGCCACGGCCACACATGTTGTTCCTCCCGCGGTCGAGGAGGCCTCCGCAATCCTCTCGGGAGCTGCAGCCGGGCCTGGGAAACGACATGGTGAGCTTCCAGGTGCCTTGCCGAGTCAGCCTGCACCGCTTCTGGACCCCAGGCGCGTGATGCTGTCAGACGTTGGAATTGGGTCCCCATGAGGGGAGAGCCTTAGCTAGGGTTAGGGTTCGGGCCAGGGACGTCGCCAGGGCCGAAGCGACTCCGGTCTCGTGATCTCCCTCGAGGGCTGAAGTGAGGGCCCATGCCAGAAGGCGGCTCAAATGCAGGATTAGGGATCGAGGCAGGCTTAGGTTTCGGGGGAGGGTCCCGGTTCGGGGTAGGGTTAGGGTTAGGGTTAGGTCCCAGGAGGTTCCAGGCGCCGAACCCACAGCAGGGCAGTGGTCTCCCCGAAGGGCTGAGTTGAGGGCACAAGGGACGGTGCCGGTCAGGATCCCTCTTTGGCTGCCACGGCCACACATGTTGTTCCTCCCGCGGTCGAGGAGGCCTCCGCAATCCTCTCGGGAGCTGCAGCCGGGCCTGGGAAACGACATGGTGAGCTTCCAGGTGCCTTGCCGAGTCAGCCTGCACCGCTTCTGGACCCCAGGCGCGTGATGCTGTCAGACGTTGGAATTGGGTCCCCATGAGGGGAGAGCCTTAGCTAGGGTTAGGGTTCGGGCCAGGGACGTCGCCAGGGCCGAAGCGACTCCGGTCTCGTGATCTCCCTCGAGGGCTGAAGTGAGGGCCCATGCCAGAAGGCGGCTCAAATGCAGGATTAGGGATCGAGGCAGGCTTAGGTTTCGGGGGAGGGTCCCGGTTCGGGGTAGGGTTAGGGTTAGGGTTAGGTCCCAGGAGGTTCCAGGCGCCGAACCCACAGCAGGGCAGTGGTCTCCCCGAAGGGCTGAGTTGAGGGCACAAGGGACGGTGCCGGTCAGGATCCCTCTTTGGCTGCCACGGCCACACATGTTGTTCCTCCCGCGGTCGAGGAGGCCTCCGCAATCCTCTCGGGAGCTGCAGCCGGGCCTGGGAAACGACATGGTGAGCTTCCAGGTGCCTTGCCGAGTCAGCCTGCACCGCTTCTGGACCCCAGGCGCGTGATGCTGTCAGACGTTGGAATTGGGTCCCCATGAGGGGAGAGCCTTAGCTAGGGTTAGGGTTCGGGCCAGGGACGTCGCCAGGGCCGAAGCGACTCCGGTCTCGTGATCTCCCTCGAGGGCTGAAGTGAGGGCCCATGCCAGAAGGCGGCTCAAATGCAGGATTAGGGATCGAGGCAGGCTTAGGTTTCGGGGGAGGGTCCCGGTTCGGGGTAGGGTTAGGGTTAGGGTTAGGTCCCAGGAGGTTCCAGGCGCCGAACCCACAGCAGGGCAGTGGTCTCCCCGAAGGGCTGAGTTGAGGGCACAAGGGACGGTGCCGGTCAGGATCCCTCTTTGGCTGCCACGGCCACACATGTTGTTCCTCCCGCGGTCGAGGAGGCCTCCGCAATCCTCTCGGGAGCTGCAGCCGGGCCTGGGAAACGACATGGTGAGCTTCCAGGTGCCTTGCCGAGTCAGCCTGCACCGCTTCTGGACCCCAGGCGCGTGATGCTGTCAGACGTTGGAATTGGGTCCCCATGAGGGGAGAGCCTTAGCTAGGGTTAGGGTTCGGGCCAGGGACGTCGCCAGGGCCGAAGCGACTCCGGTCTCGTGATCTCCCTCGAGGGCTGAAGTGAGGGCCCATGCCAGAAGGCGGCTCAAATGCAGGATTAGGGATCGAGGCAGGCTTAGGTTTCGGGGGAGGGTCCCGGTTCGGGGTAGGGTTAGGGTTAGGGTTAGGTCCCAGGAGGTTCCAGGCGCCGAACCCACAGCAGGGCAGTGGTCTCCCCGAAGGGCTGAGTTGAGGGCACAAGGGACGGTGCCGGTCAGGATCCCTCTTTGGCTGCCACGGCCACACATGTTGTTCCTCCCGCGGTCGAGGAGGCCTCCGCAATCCTCTCGGGAGCTGCAGCCGGGCCTGGGAAACGACATGGTGAGCTTCCAGGTGCCTTGCCGAGTCAGCCTGCACCGCTTCTGGACCCCAGGCGCGTGATGCTGTCAGACGTTGGAATTGGGTCCCCATGAGGGGAGAGCCTTAGCTAGGGTTAGGGTTCGGGCCAGGGACGTCGCCAGGGCCGAAGCGACTCCGGTCTCGTGATCTCCCTCGAGGGCTGAAGTGAGGGCCCATGCCAGAAGGCGGCTCAAATGCAGGATTAGGGATCGAGGCAGGCTTAGGTTTCGGGGGAGGGTCCCGGTTCGGGGTAGGGTTAGGGTTAGGGTTAGGTCCCAGGAGGTTCCAGGCGCCGAACCCACAGCAGGGCAGTGGTCTCCCCGAAGGGCTGAGTTGAGGGCACAAGGGACGGTGCCGGTCAGGATCCCTCTTTGGCTGCCACGGCCACACATGTTGTTCCTCCCGCGGTCGAGGAGGCCTCCGCAATCCTCTCGGGAGCTGCAGCCGGGCCTGGGAAACGACATGGTGAGCTTCCAGGTGCCTTGCCGAGTCAGCCTGCACCGCTTCTGGACCCCAGGCGCGTGATGCTGTCAGACGTTGGAATTGGGTCCCCATGAGGGGAGAGCCTTAGCTAGGGTTAGGGTTCGGGCCAGGGACGTCGCCAGGGCCGAAGCGACTCCGGTCTCGTGATCTCCCTCGAGGGCTGAAGTGAGGGCCCATGCCAGAAGGCGGCTCAAATGCAGGATTAGGGATCGAGGCAGGCTTAGGTTTCGGGGGAGGGTCCCGGTTCGGGGTAGGGTTAGGGTTAGGGTTAGGTCCCAGGAGGTTCCAGGCGCCGAACCCACAGCAGGGCAGTGGTCTCCCCGAAGGGCTGAGTTGAGGGCACAAGGGACGGTGCCGGTCAGGATCCCTCTTTGGCTGCCACGGCCACACATGTTGTTCCTCCCGCGGTCGAGGAGGCCTCCGCAATCCTCTCGGGAGCTGCAGCCGGGCCTGGGAAACGACATGGTGAGCTTCCAGGTGCCTTGCCGAGTCAGCCTGCACCGCTTCTGGACCCCAGGCGCGTGATGCTGTCAGACGTTGGAATTGGGTCCCCATGAGGGGAGAGCCTTAGCTAGGGTTAGGGTTCGGGCCAGGGACGTCGCCAGGGCCGAAGCGACTCCGGTCTCGTGATCTCCCTCGAGGGCTGAAGTGAGGGCCCATGCCAGAAGGCGGCTCAAATGCAGGATTAGGGATCGAGGCAGGCTTAGGTTTCGGGGGAGGGTCCCGGTTCGGGGTAGGGTTAGGGTTAGGGTTAGGTCCCAGGAGGTTCCAGGCGCCGAACCCACAGCAGGGCAGTGGTCTCCCCGAAGGGCTGAGTTGAGGGCACAAGGGACGGTGCCGGTCAGGATCCCTCTTTGGCTGCCACGGCCACACATGTTGTTCCTCCCGCGGTCGAGGAGGCCTCCGCAATCCTCTCGGGAGCTGCAGCCGGGCCTGGGAAACGACATGGTGAGCTTCCAGGTGCCTTGCCGAGTCAGCCTGCACCGCTTCTGGACCCCAGGCGCGTGATGCTGTCAGACGTTGGAATTGGGTCCCCATGAGGGGAGAGCCTTAGCTAGGGTTAGGGTTCGGGCCAGGGACGTCGCCAGGGCCGAAGCGACTCCGGTCTCGTGATCTCCCTCGAGGGCTGAAGTGAGGGCCCATGCCAGAAGGCGGCTCAAATGCAGGATTAGGGATCGAGGCAGGCTTAGGTTTCGGGGGAGGGTCCCGGTTCGGGGTAGGGTTAGGGTTAGGGTTAGGTCCCAGGAGGTTCCAGGCGCCGAACCCACAGCAGGGCAGTGGTCTCCCCGAAGGGCTGAGTTGAGGGCACAAGGGACGGTGCCGGTCAGGATCCCTCTTTGGCTGCCACGGCCACACATGTTGTTCCTCCCGCGGTCGAGGAGGCCTCCGCAATCCTCTCGGGAGCTGCAGCCGGGCCTGGGAAACGACATGGTGAGCTTCCAGGTGCCTTGCCGAGTCAGCCTGCACCGCTTCTGGACCCCAGGCGCGTGATGCTGTCAGACGTTGGAATTGGGTCCCCATGAGGGGAGAGCCTTAGCTAGGGTTAGGGTTCGGGCCAGGGACGTCGCCAGGGCCGAAGCGACTCCGGTCTCGTGATCTCCCTCGAGGGCTGAAGTGAGGGCCCATGCCAGAAGGCGGCTCAAATGCAGGATTAGGGATCGAGGCAGGCTTAGGTTTCGGGGGAGGGTCCCGGTTCGGGGTAGGGTTAGGGTTAGGGTTAGGTCCCAGGAGGTTCCAGGCGCCGAACCCACAGCAGGGCAGTGGTCTCCCCGAAGGGCTGAGTTGAGGGCACAAGGGACGGTGCCGGTCAGGATCCCTCTTTGGCTGCCACGGCCACACATGTTGTTCCTCCCGCGGTCGAGGAGGCCTCCGCAATCCTCTCGGGAGCTGCAGCCGGGCCTGGGAAACGACATGGTGAGCTTCCAGGTGCCTTGCCGAGTCAGCCTGCACCGCTTCTGGACCCCAGGCGCGTGATGCTGTCAGACGTTGGAATTGGGTCCCCATGATGGGAGAGCCTTAGCTAGGGTTAGGGTTCGGGCCAGGGACGTCGCCAGGGCCGAAGCGACTCCGGTCTCGTGATCTCCCTCGAGGGCTGAAGTGAGGGCCCATGCCAGAAGGCGGCTCAAATGCAGGATTAGGGATCGAGGCAGGCTTAGGTTTCGGGGGAGGGTCCCGGTTCGGGGTAGGGTTAGGGTTAGGGTTAGGTCCCAGGAGGTTCCAGGCGCCGAACCCACAGCAGGGCAGTGGTCTCCCCGAAGGGCTGAGTTGAGGGCACAAGGGACGGTGCCGGTCAGGATCCCTCTTTGGCTGCCACGGCCACACATGTTGTTCCTCCCGCGGTCGAGGAGGCCTCCGCAATCCTCTCGGGAGCTGCAGCCGGGCCTGGGAAACGACATGGTGAGCTTCCAGGTGCCTTGCCGAGTCAGCCTGCACCGCTTCTGGACCCCAGGCGCGTGATGCTGTCAGACGTTGGAATTGGGTCCCCATGAGGGGAGAGCCTTAGCTAGGGTTAGGGTTCGGGCCAGGGACGTCGCCAGGGCCGAAGCGACTCCGGTCTCGTGATCTCCCTCGAGGGCTGAAGTGAGGGCCCATGCCAGAAGGCGGCTCAAATGCAGGATTAGGGATCGAGGCAGGCTTAGGTTTCGGGGGAGGGTCCCGGTTCGGGGTAGGGTTAGGGTTAGGGTTAGGTCCCAGGAGGTTCCAGGCGCCGAACCCACAGCAGGGCAGTGGTCTCCCCGAAGGGCTGAGTTGAGGGCACAAGGGACGGTGCCGGTCAGGATCCCTCTTTGGCTGCCACGGCCACACATGTTGTTCCTCCCGCGGTCGAGGAGGCCTCCGCAATCCTCTCGGGAGCTGCAGCCGGGCCTGGGAAACGACATGGTGAGCTTCCAGGTTCCTTGCCGAGTCAGCCTGCACCGCTTCTGGACCCCAGGCGCGTGATGCTGTCAGACGTTGGAATTGGGTCCCCATGAGGGGAGAGCCTTAGCTAGGGTTAGGGTTCGGTCCAGGGACGTCGCCAGGGCCGAAGCGACTCCGGTCTCGTGATCTCCCTCGAGGGCTGAAGTGAGGGCCCATGCCAGAAGGCGGCTCAAATGCAGGATTAGGGATCGAGGCAGGCTTAGGTTTCGGGGGAGGGTCCCGGTTCGGGGTAGGGTTAGGGTTAGGGTTAGGTCCCAGGAGGTTCCAGGCGCCGAACCCACAGCAGGGCAGTGGTCTCCCCGAAGGGCTGAGTTGAGGGCACAAGGGACGGTGCCGGTCAGGATCCCTCTTTGGCTGCCACGGCCACACATGTTGTTCCTCCCGCGGTCGAGGAGGCCTCCGGAATCCTCTCGGGAGCTGCAGCCGGGCCTGGGAAACGACATGGTGAGCTTCCAGGTTCCTTGCCGAGTCAGCCTGCACCGCTTCTGGACCCCAGGCGCGTGATGCTGTCAGACGTTGGAATTGGGTCCCCATGAGGGGAGAGCCTTAGCTAGGGTTAGGGTTCGGGTCCAGGGACGTCGCCAGGGCCGAAGCGACTCCGGTCTCGTGATCTCCCTCGAGGGCTGAAGTGAGGGCCCATGCCAGAAGGCCGCTCAAATGCAGGATTAGGGATCGAGGCAGGCTTAGGTTTCGGGGGAGGGTCCGGTTCGGGGTACGGTTAGGGTTAGGGTTAGGGTTAGGTCCCAGGAGGTTCCAGGCGCCGAACCCACAGCAGGGCAGTGGTCTCCCCGAAGGGCTGAGTTGAGGGCACAAGGGACGGTGCCGGTCAGGATCCCTCTTTGGCTGCCACGGCCACACATGTTGTTCCTCCCGCGGTCGAGGAGGCCTCCGGAATCCTCTCGGGAGCTGCAGCCGGGCCTGGGAAACGACATGGTGAGCTTCCAGGTGCCTTGCCGAGTCAGCCTGCACCGCTTCTGGACCCCAGGCGCGTGATGCTGTCAGACGTTGGAATTGGGTCCCCATGAGGGGAGAGCCTTAGCTAGGGTTAGGGTTCGGGTCCAGGGACGTCGCCAGGGCCGAAGCGACTCCGGTCTCGTGATCTCCCTCGAGGGCTGAAGTGAGGGCCCATGCCAGAAGGCCGCTCAAATGCAGGATTAGGGATCGAGGCAGGCTTAGGTTTCGGGGGAGGGTCCCGGTTCGGGGTACGGTTAGGGTTAGGGTTAGGGTTAGGTCCCAGGAGGTTCCAGGCGCCGAACCCACAGCAGGGCAGTGGTCTCCCCGAAGGGCTGAGTTGAGGGCACAAGGGACGGTGCCGGTCAGGATCCCTCTTTGGCTGCCACGGCCACACATGTTGTTCCTCCCGCGGTCGAGGAGGCCTCCGGAATCCTCTCGGGAGCTGCAGCCGGGCCTGGGAAACGACATGGTGAGCTTCCAGGTTCCTTGCCGAGTCAGCCTGCACCGCTTCTGGACCCCAGGCGCGTGATGCTGTCAGACGTTGGAATTGGGTCCCCATGAGGGGAGAGCCTTAGCTAGGGTTAGGGTTCGGGTCCAGGGACGTCGCCAGGGCCGAAGCGACTCCGGTCTCGTGATCTCCCTCGAGGGCTGAAGTGAGGGCCCATGCCAGAAGGCCGCTCAAATGCAGGATTAGGGATCGAGGCAGGCTTAGGTTTCGGGGGAGGGTCCCGGTTCGGGGTAGGGTTAGGGTTAGGGTTAGGTCCCAGGAGGTTCCAGGCGCCGAACCCACAGCAGGGCAGTGGTCTCCCCGAAGGGCTGAGTTGAGGGCACAAGGGACGGTGCCGGTCAGGATCCCTCTTTGGCTGCCACGGCCACACATGTTGTTCCTCCCGCGGTCGAGGAGGCCTCCGGAATCCTCTCGGGAGCTGCAGCCGGGCCTGGGAAACGACATGGTGAGCTTCCAGGTTCCTTGCCGAGTCAGCCTGCACCGCTTCTGGACCCCAGGCGCGTGATGCTGTCAGACGTTGGAATTGGGTCCCCATGAGGGGAGAGCCTTAGCTAGGGTTAGGGTTCGGTCCAGGGACGTCGCCAGGGCCGAAGCGACTCCGGTCTCGTGATCTCCCTCGAGGGCTGAAGTGAGGGCCCATGCCAGAAGGCGGCTCAAATGCAGGATTAGGGATCGAGGCAGGCTTAGGTTTCGGGGGAGGGTCCCGGTTCGGGGTAGGGTTAGGGTTAGGGTTAGGTCCCAGGAGGTTCCAGGCGCCGAACCCACAGCAGGGCAGTGGTCTCCCCGAAGGGCTGAGTTGAGGGCACAAGGGACGGTGCCGGTCAGGATCCCTCTTTGGCTGCCACGGCCACACATGTTGTTCCTCCCGCGGTCGAGGAGGCCTCCCGAATCCTCTCGGGAGCTGCAGCCGGGCCTGGGAAACGACATGGTGAGCTTCCAGGTTCCTTGCCGAGTCAGCCTGCACCGCTTCTGGACCCCAGGCGCGTGATGCTGTCAGACGTTGGAATTGGGTCCCCATGAGGGGAGAGCCTTAGCTAGGGTTAGGGTTCGGTCCAGGGACGTCGCCAGGGCCGAAGCGACTCCGGTCTCGTGATCTCCCTCGAGGGCTGAAGTGAGGGCCCATGCCAGAAGGCCGCTCAAATGCAGGATTAGGGATCGAGGCAGGCTTAGGTTTCGGGGGAGGGTCCCGGTTCGGGGTAGGGTTAGGGTTAGGGTTAGGTCCCAGGAGGTTCCAGGCGCCGAACCCACAGCAGGGCAGTGGTCTCCCCGAAGGGCTGAGTTGAGGGCACAAGGGACGGTGCCGGTCAGGATCCCTCTTTGGCTGCCACGGCCACACATGTTGTTCCTCCCGCGGTCGAGGAGGCCTCCGGAATCCTCTCGGGAGCTGCAGCCGGGCCTGGGAAACGACATGGTGAGCTTCCAGGTTCCTTGCCGAGTCAGCCTGCACCGCTTCTGGACCCCAGGCGCGTGATGCTGTCAGACGTTGGAATTGGGTCCCCATGAGGGGAGAGCCTTAGCTAGGGTTAGGGTTCGGTCCAGGGACGTCGCCAGGGCCGAAGCGACTCCGGTCTCGTGATCTCCCTCGAGGGCTGAAGTGAGGGCCCATGCCAGAAGGCCGCTCAAATGCAGGATTAGGGATCGAGGCAGGCTTAGGTTTCGGGGGAGGGTCCCGGTTCGGGGTAGGGTTAGGTTTAGGGTTAGGTCCCAGGAGGTTCCAGGCGCCGAACCCACAGCAGGGCAGTGGTCTCCCCGAAGGGCTGAGTTGAGGGCACAAGGGACGGTGCCGGTCAGGATCCCTCTTTGGCTGCCACGGCCACACATGTTGTTCCTCCCGCGGTCGAGGAGGCCTCCGGAATCCTCTCGGGAGCTGCAGCCGGGCCTGGGAAACGACATGGTGAGCTTCCAGGTTCCTTGCCGAGTCAGCCTGCACCGCTTCTGGACCCCAGGCGCGTGATGCTGTCAGACGTTGGAATTGGGTCCCCATGAGGGGAGAGCCTTAGCTAGGGTTAGGGTTCGGTCCAGGGACGTCGCCAGGGCCGAAGCGACTCCGGTCTCGTGATCTCCCTCGAGGGCTGAAGTGAGGGCCCATGCCAGAAGGCGGCTCAAATGCAGGATTAGGGATCGAGGCAGGCTTAGGTTTCGGGGGAGGGTCCCGGTTCGGGGTAGGGTTAGGGTTAGGGTTAGGTCCCAGGAGGTTCCAGGCGCCGAACCCACAGCAGGGCAGTGGTCTCCCCGAAGGGCTGAGTTGAGGGCACAAGGGACGGTGCCGGTCAGGATCCCTCTTTGGCTGCCACGGCCACACATGTTGTTCCTCCCGCGGTCGAGGAGGCCTCCGGAATCCTCTCGGGAGCTGCAGCCGGGCCTGGAAACGACATGGTGAGCTTCCAGGTTCCTTGCCGAGTCAGCCTGCACCGCTTCTGGACCCCAGGCGCGTGATGCTGTCAGACGTTGGAATTGGGTCCCCATGAGGGGAGAGCCTTAGCTAGGGTTAGGGTTCGGGTCCAGGGACGTCGCCAGGGCCGAAGCGACTCCGGTCTCGTGATCTCCCTCGAGGGCTGAAGTGAGGGCCCATGCCAGAAGGCGGCTCAAATGCAGGATTAGGGATTGAGGCAGGCTTAGGTTTAGTGGGAGGGTCCGGTTCGGGGTAGGGTTAGGGTTAGGGTTAGGTCCCAGGAGGTTCCAGGCGCCGAACCCACAGCAGGGCAGTGGTCTCCCCGAAGGGCTGAGTTGAGGGCACAAGGGACGGTGCCGGTCAGGATCCCTCTTTGGCTGCCACGGCCACACATGTTGTTCCTCCCGCGGTCGAGGAGGCCTCCGGAATCCTCTCGGGAGCTGCAGCCGGGCCTGGGAAACGACATGGTGAGCTTCCAGGTTCCTTGCCGAGTCAGCCTGCACCGCTTCTGGACCCCAGGCGCGTGATGCTGTCAGACGTTGGAATTGGGTCCCCATGAGGGGAGAGCCTTAGCTAGGGTTAGGGTTCGGTCCAGGGACGTCGCCAGGGCCGAAGCGACTCCGGTCTCGTGATCTCCCTCGAGGGCTGAAGTGAGGGCCCATGCCAGAAGGCGCTCAAATGCAGGATTAGGGATCGAGGCAGGCTTAGGTTTCGGGGGAGGGTCCCGGTTCGGGGTAGGGTTAGGGTTAGGGTTAGGTCCCAGGAGGTTCCAGGCGCCGAACCCACAGCAGGGCAGTGGTCTCCCCGAAGGGCTGAGTTGAGGGCACAAGGGACGGTGCCGGTCAGGATCCCTCTTTGGCTGCCACGGCCACACATGTTGTTCCTCCCGCGGTCGAGGAGGCCTCCGGAATCCTCTCGGGAGCTGCAGCCGGGCCTGGGAAACGACATGGTGAGCTTCCAGGTTCCTTGCCGAGTCAGCCTGCACCGCTTCTGGACCCCAGGCGCGTGATGCTGTCAGACGTTGGAATTGGGTCCCCATGAGGGGAGAGCCTTAGCTAGGGTTAGGGTTCGGTCCAGGGACGTCGCCAGGGCCGAAGCGACTCCGGTCTTGTGATCTCCCTCGAGGGCTGAAGTGAGGGCCCATGCCAGAAGGCCGCTCAAATGCAGGATTAGGGATCGAGGCAGGCTTAGGTTTCGGGGGAGGGTCCCGGTTCGGGGTAGGGTTAGGGTTAGGGTTAGGTCCCAGGAGGTTCCAGGCGCCGAACCCACAGCAGGGCAGTGGTCTCCCCGAAGGGCTGAGTTGAGGGCACAAGGGACGGTGCCGGTCAGGATCCCTCTTTGGCTGCCACGGCCACACATGTTGTTCCTCCCGCGGTCGAGGAGGCCTCCGGAATCCTCTCGGGAGCTGCAGCCGGGCCTGGGAAACGACATGGTGAGCTTCCAGGTTCCTTGCCGAGTCAGCCTGCACCGCTTCTGGACCCCAGGCGCGTGATGCTGTCAGACGTTGGAATTGGGTCCCCATGAGGGGAGAGCCTTAGCTAGGGTTAGGGTTCGGTCCAGGGACGTCGCCAGGGCCGAAGCGACTCCGGTCTCGTGATCTCCCTCGAGGGCTGAAGTGAGGGCCCATGCCAGAAGGCCGCTCAAATGCAGGATTAGGGATCGAGGCAGGCTTAGGTTTCGGGGGAGGGTCCCGGTTCGGGGTAGGGTTAGGGTTAGGGTTAGGGTTAGGTCCCAGGAGGTTCCAGGCGCCGAACCCACAGCAGGGCAGTGGTCTCCCCGAAGGGCTGAGTTGAGGGCACAAGGGACGGTGCCGGTCAGGATCCCTCTTTGGCTGCCACGGCCACACATGTTGTTCCTCCCGCGGTCGAGGAGGCCTCCGCAATCCTCTCGGGAGCTGCAGCCGGGCCTGGGAAACGACATGGTGAGCTTCCAGGTTCCTTGCCGAGTCAGCCTGCACCGCTTCTGGACCCCAGGCGCGTGATGCTGTCAGACGTTGGAATTGGGTCCCCATGAGGGGAGAGCCTTAGCTAGGGTTAGGGTTCGGGTCCAGGGACGTCGCCAGGGCCGAAGCGACTCCGGTCTCGTGATCTCCCTCGAGGGCTGAAGTGAGGGCCCATGCCAGAAGGCCGCTCAAATGCAGGATTAGGGATCGAGGCAGGCTTAGGTTTCGGGGGAGGGTCCCGGTTCGGGGTAGGGTTAGGGTTAGGGTTAGGTCCCAGGAGGTTCCAGGCGCCGAACCCACAGCAGGGCAGTGGTCTCCCCGAAGGGCTGAGTTGAGGGCACAAGGGACGGTGCCGGTCAGGATCCCTCTTTGGCTGCCACGGCCACACATGTTGTTCCTCCCGCGGTCGAGGAGGCCTCCGCAATCCTCTCGGGAGCTGCAGCCGTGGCCTGGGAAACGACATGGTGAGCTTCCAGGTGCCTTGCCGAGTCAGCCTGCACCGCTTCTGGACCCCAGGCGCGTGATGCTGTCAGACGTTGGAATTGGGTCCCCATGAGGGGAGAGCCTTAGCTAGGTTTAGGGTTCGGGCCAGGGACGTCGCCAGGGCCGAAGCGACTCCGGTCTCGTGATCTCCCTCGAGGGCTGAAGTGAGGGCCCATGCCAGAAGGCGGCTCAAATGCAGGATTAGGGATCGAGGCAGGCTTAGGTTTCGGGGGAGGGTCCCGGTTCGGGGTAGGGTTAGGGTTAGGGTTAGGTCCCAGGAGGTTCCAGGCGCCGAACCCACAGCAGGGCAGTGGTCTCCCCGAAGGGCTGAGTTGAGGGCACAAGGGACGGTGCCGGTCAGGATCCCTCTTTGGCTGCCACGGCCACACATGTTGTTCCTCCCGCGGTCGAGGAGGGCCTCCGCAATCCTCTCGGGAGCTGCAGCCGTGCCTGGGAAACGACATGGTGAGCTTCCAGGTGCCTTGCCGAGTCAGCCTGCACCGCTTCTGGACCCCAGGCGCGTGATGCTGTCAGACGTTGGAATTGGGTCCCCATGAGGGGAGAGCCTTAGCTAGGGTTAGGGTTCGGGCCAGGGACGTCGCCAGGGCCGAAGCGACTCCGGTCTCGTGATCTCCCTCGAGGGCTGAAGTGAGGGCCCATGCCAGAAGGCGGCTCAAATGCAGGATTAGGGATCGAGGCAGGCTTAGGTTTCGGGGGAGGGTCCCGGTTCGGGGTAGGGTTAGGGTTAGGGTTAGGTCCCAGGAGGTTCCAGGCGCCGAACCCACAGCAGGGCAGTGGTCTCCCCGAAGGGCTGAGTTGAGGGCACAAGGGACGGTGCCGGTCAGGATCCCTCTTTGGCTGCCACGGCCACACATGTTGTTCCTCCCGCGGTCGAGGAGGCCTCCGCAATCCTCTCGGGAGCTGCTGCCGGGCCTGGGAAACGACATGGTGAGCTTCCAGGTGCCTTGCCGAGTCAGCCTGCACCGCTTCTGGACCCCAGGCGCGTGATGCTGTCAGACGTTGGAATTGGGTCCCCATGAGGGGAGAGCCTTAGCTAGGGTTAGGGTTCGGGCCAGGGACGTCGCCAGGGCCGAAGCGACTCCGGTCTCGTGATCTCCCTCGAGGGCTGAAGTGAGGGCCCATGCCAGAAGGCGGCTCAAATGCAGGATTAGGGATCGAGGCAGGCTTAGGTTTCGGGGGAGGGTCCCGGTTCGGGGTAGGGTTAAGGTTAGGGTTAGGTCCCAGGAGGTTCCAGGCGCCGAACCCACAGCAGGGCAGTGGTCTCCCCGAAGGGCTGAGTTGAGGGCACAAGGGACGGTGCCGGTCAGGATCCCTCTTTGGCTGCCACGGCCACACATGTTGTTCCTGCCCGCGGTCGAGGAGGCCTCCGCAATCCTCTCGGGAGCTGCAGCCGGGCCTGGGAAACGACATGGTGAGCTTCCAGGTGCCTTGCCGAGTCAGCCTGCACCGCTTCTGGACCCCAGGCGCGTGATGCTGTCAGACGTTGGAATTGGGTCCCCATGAGGGGAGAGCCTTAGCTAGGGTTAGGGTTCGGGCCATGGACGTCGCCAGGGCCGAAGCGACTCCGGTCTCGTGATCTCCCTCGAGGGCTGAAGTGAGGGCCCATGCCAGAAGGCGGCTCAAATGCAGGATTAGGGATCGAGGCAGGCTTAGGTTTCGGGGGGAGGGTCCCTGTTCGGGGGAGTAGGGTTAGGGTTAGGGTTAGGTCCCAGGAGGTTCCGCAGGCGCCGAACCCACAGCAGGGCAGTGGTCTCCCCGAAGGGCTGAGTTGAGGGCACAAGGGACGGTGCCGGTCAGGATCCCTCTTTGGCTGCCACGGCCACACATGTTGTTCCTCCCGCGGTCGAGGAGGCCTCCGCAATCCTCTCGGAGAGCTGCAGCCGGGCCTGGGAAACGACATGGTGAAGCTTCCAGGTGTTCCTTGCCGAGTCAAGCCTGCACCGCTTCTGGACCCCAGGCGCGTGATGCTGTCAGACGTTGAAATTGGGTCCCCATGAGGGAGAGAGCCTTAGCTAGGGTTAGGGTTCGGGCCAGGGACGTCGCCAGGGCCGAAGCGACTCCGGTCTCGTGATCTCCCTCGAGGGCTGAAGTGATGGCCCATGCAAGAAGGCGGCTCAAATGCAGGATTAGGGATCGAGGCAGGCTTAGGTTTCGGGGGAGGGTCCCGGTTCGGGGTAGGGTTAGGTTAAGGGTTAGGTCCCAGGAGGTTCCAGGCGCCGAACCCACAGCAGGGCAGTGGTCTCCCCGAAGGGCTGAGTTGAGGGCACAAGGGACGGTGCCGTGTCAGGATCCCTCTTTGGCTGCCACGGCCACACATGTTGTTCCTCCTCGACGTCGAGGAGGCCTCCGCAATCCTCTCGGGGGAGCTGCAGCCTGCCTGGGAAACGACATGGTGAGCTTCCAGGTTCCTTGCCGAGTCAGCCTGCACCGCTTCTGGACCCCAGGCGCGTGATGCTGTCAGACGTTGGAATTGGGTCCCCATGAGGGGAGAGCCTTAGCTAGGGTTAGGGTTCGGGCCAGGGACGTCGCCAGGGCCGAAGCGACTCCGGTCTCGTGATCTCCCTCGAGGGCTGAAGTGAGGGCCCATGCCAGAAGGCGGCTCAAATGCAGGATTAGGGATCGAGGCAGGCTTAGGTTTCGGGGGAGGGTCCCGGTTCGGGGTAGGGTTAGGGTTAGGGTTAGGTCCCAGGAGGTTCCAGGCGCCGAACCCACAGCAGGGCAGTGGTCTCCCCGAAGGGCTGAGTTGAGGGCACAAGGGACGGTGCCGGTCAGGATCCCTCTTTGGCTGCCACGGCCACACATGTTGTTCCTCCCGCGGTCGAGGAGGCCTCCGGAATCCTCTCGGGAGCTGCAGCCGGGCCTGGGAAACGACATGGTGAGCTTCCAGGTTCCTTGCCGAGTCAGCCTGCACCGCTTCTGGACCCCAGGCGCGTGATGCTGTCAGACGTTGGAATTGGGTCCCCATGAGGGGAGAGCCTTAGCTAGGGTTAGGGTTCGGTCCAGGGACGTCGCCAGGGCCGAAGCGACTCCGGTCTCGTGATCTCCCTCGAGGGCTGAAGTGAGGGCCCATGCCAGAAGGCGGCTCAAATGCAGGATTAGGGATCGAGGCAGGCTTAGGTTTCGGGGGAGGGTCCCGGTTCGGGGTAGGGTTAGGGTTAGGGTTAGGTCCCAGGAGGTTCCAGGCGCCGAACCCACAGCAGGGCAGTGGTCTCCCCGAAGGGCTGAGTTGAGGGCACAAGGGACGGTGCCGGTCAGGATCCCTCTTTGGCTGCCACGGCCACACATGTTGTTCCTCCCGCGGTCGAGGAGGCCTCCGCAATCCTCTCGGGAGCTGCAGCCGGGCCTGGGAAACGACATGGTGAGCTTCCAGGTTCCTTGCCGAGTCAGCCTGCACCGCTTCTGGACCCCAGGCGCGTGATGCTGTCAGACGTTGGAATTGGGTCCCCATGAGGGGAGAGCCTTAGCTAGGGTTAGGGTTCGGTCCAGGGACGTCGCCAGGGCCGAAGCGACTCCGGTCTCGTGATCTCCCTCGAGGGCTGAAGTGAGGGCCCATGCCAGAAGGCGGCTCAAATGCAGGATTAGGGATCGAGGCAGGCTTAGGTTTCGGGGGAGGGTCCCGGTTCGGGGTAGGGTTAGGGTTAGGGTTAGGTCCCAGGAGGTTCCAGGCGCCGAACCCACAGCAGGGCAGTGGTCTCCCCGAAGGGCTGAGTTGAGGGCACAAGGGACGGTGCCGGTCAGGATCCCTCTTTGGCTGCCACGGCCACACATGTTGTTCCTCCCGCGGTCGAGGAGGCCTCCGGAATCCTCTCGGGAGCTGCAGCCGGGCCTGGGAAACGACATGGTGAGCTTCCAGGTTCCTTGCCGAGTCAGCCTGCACCGCTTCTGGACCCCAGGCGCGTGATGCTGTCAGACGTTGGAATTGGGTCCCCATGAGGGGAGAGCCTTAGCTAGGGTTAGGGTTCGGGCCAGGGACGTCGCCAGGGCCGAAGCGACTCCGGTCTCGTGATCTCCCTCGAGGGCTGAAGTGAGGGCCCATGCCAGAAGGCGGCTCAAATGCAGGATTAGGGATCGAGGCAGGCTTAGGTTTCGGGGGAGGGTCCCGGTTCGGGGTAGGGTTAGGGTTAGGGTTAGGTCCCAGGAGGTTCCAGGCGCCGAACCCACAGCAGGGCAGTGGTCTCCCCGAAGGGCTGAGTTGAGGGCACAAGGGACGGTGCCGGTCAGGATCCCTCTTTGGCTGCCACGGCCACACATGTTGTTCCTCCCGCGGTCGAGGAGGCCTCCGGAATCCTCTCGGGAGCTGCAGCCGGGCCTGGGAAACGACATGGTGAGCTTCCAGGTTCCTTGCCGAGTCAGCCTGCACCGCTTCTGGACCCCAGGCGCGTGATGCTGTCAGACGTTGGAATTGGGTCCCCATGAGGGGAGAGCCTTAGCTAGGGTTAGGGTTCGGTCCAGGGACGTCGCCAGGGCCGAAGCGACTCCGGTCTCGTGATCTCCCTCGAGGGCTGAAGTGAGGGCCCATGCCAGAAGGCGGCTCAAATGCAGGATTAGGGATCGAGGCAGGCTTAGGTTTCGGGGGAGGGTCCCGGTTCGGGGTAGGGTTAGGGTTAGGGTTAGGTCCCAGGAGGTTCCAGGCGCCGAACCCACAGCAGGGCAGTGGTCTCCCCGAAGGGCTGAGTTGAGGGCACAAGGGACGGTGCCGGTCAGGATCCCTCTTTGGCTGCCACGGCCACACATGTTGTTCCTCCCGCGGTCGAGGAGGCCTCCGGAATCCTCTCGGGAGCTGCAGCCGGGCCTGGGAAACGACATGGTGAGCTTCCAGGTTCCTTGCCGAGTCAGCCTGCACCGCTTCTGGACCCCAGGCGCGTGATGCTGTCAGACGTTGGAATTGGGTCCCCATGAGGGGAGAGCCTTAGCTAGGGTTAGGGTTCGGTCCAGGGACGTCGCCAGGGCCGAAGCGACTCCGGTCTCGTGATCTCCCTCGAGGGCTGAAGTGAGGGCCCATGCCAGAAGGCGGCTCAAATGCAGGATTAGGGATCGAGGCAGGCTTAGGTTTCGGGGGAGGGTCCCGGTTCGGGGTAGGGTTAGGGTTAGGGTTAGGTCCCAGGAGGTTCCAGGCGCCGAACCCACAGCAGGGCAGTGGTCTCCCCGAAGGGCTGAGTTGAGGGCACAAGGGACGGTGCCGGTCAGGATCCCTCTTTGGCTGCCACGGCCACACATGTTGTTCCTCCCGCGGTCGAGGAGGCCTCCGCAATCCTCTCGGGAGCTGCAGCCGGGCCTGGGAAACGACATGGTGAGCTTCCAGGTTCCTTGCCGAGTCAGCCTGCACCGCTTCTGGACCCCAGGCGCGTGATGCTGTCAGACGTTGGAATTGGGTCCCCATGAGGGGAGAGCCTTAGCTAGGGTTAGGGTTCGGTCCAGGGACGTCGCCAGGGCCGAAGCGACTCCGGTCTCGTGATCTCCCTCGAGGGCTGAAGTGAGGGCCCATGCCAGAAGGCGGCTCAAATGCAGGATTAGGGATCGAGGCAGGCTTAGGTTTCGGGGGAGGGTCCCGGTTCGGGGTAGGGTTAGGGTTAGGGTTAGGTCCCAGGAGGTTCCAGGCGCCGAACCCACAGCAGGGCAGTGGTCTCCCCGAAGGGCTGAGTTGAGGGCACAAGGGACGGTGCCGGTCAGGATCCCTCTTTGGCTGCCACGGCCACACATGTTGTTCCTCCCGCGGTCGAGGAGGCCTCCGCAATCCTCTCGGGAGCTGCAGCCGGGCCTGGGAAACGACATGGTGAGCTTCCAGGTTCCTTGCCGAGTCAGCCTGCACCGCTTCTGGACCCCAGGCGCGTGATGCTGTCAGACGTTGGAATTGGGTCCCCATGAGGGGAGAGCCTTAGCTAGGGTTAGGGTTCGGTCCAGGGACGTCGCCAGGGCCGAAGCGACTCCGGTCTCGTGATCTCCCTCGAGGGCTGAAGTGAGGGCCCATGCCAGAAGGCGGCTCAAATGCAGGATTAGGGATCGAGGCAGGCTTAGGTTTCGGGGGAGGGTCCCGGTTCGGGGTAGGGTTAGGGTTAGGGTTAGGTCCCAGGAGGTTCCAGGCGCCGAACCCACAGCAGGGCAGTGGTCTCCCCGAAGGGCTGAGTTGAGGGCACAAGGGACGGTGCCGGTCAGGATCCCTCTTTGGCTGCCACGGCCACACATGTTGTTCCTCCCGCGGTCGAGGAGGCCTCCGGAATCCTCTCGGGAGCTGCAGCCGGGCCTGGGAAACGACATGGTGAGCTTCCAGGTTCCTTGCCGAGTCAGCCTGCACCGCTTCTGGACCCCAGGCGCGTGATGCTGTCAGACGTTGGAATTGGGTCCCCATGAGGGGAGAGCCTTAGCTAGGGTTAGGGTTCGGTCCAGGGACGTCGCCAGGGCCGAAGCGACTCCGGTCTCGTGATCTCCCTCGAGGGCTGAAGTGAGGGCCCATGCCAGAAGGCGGCTCAAATGCAGGATTAGGGATCGAGGCAGGCTTAGGTTTCGGGGGAGGGTCCCGGTTCGGGGTAGGGTTAGGGTTAGGGTTAGGTCCCAGGAGGTTCCAGGCGCCGAACCCACAGCAGGGCAGTGGTCTCCCCGAAGGGCTGAGTTGAGGGCACAAGGGACGGTGCCGGTCAGGATCCCTCTTTGGCTGCCACGGCCACACATGTTGTTCCTCCCGCGGTCGAGGAGGCCTCCGGAATCCTCTCGGGAGCTGCAGCCGGGCCTGGGAAACGACATGGTGAGCTTCCAGGTTCCTTGCCGAGTCAGCCTGCACCGCTTCTGGACCCCAGGCGCGTGATGCTGTCAGACGTTGGAATTGGGTCCCCATGAGGGGAGAGCCTTAGCTAGGGTTAGGGTTCGGGCCAGGGACGTCGCCAGGGCCGAAGCGACTCCGGTCTCGTGATCTCCCTCGAGGGCTGAAGTGAGGGCCCATGCCAGAAGGCGGCTCAAATGCAGGATTAGGGATCGAGGCAGGCTTAGGTTTCGGGGGAGGGTCCCGGTTCGGGGTAGGGTTAGGGTTAGGGTTAGGTCCCAGGAGGTTCCAGGCGCCGAACCCACAGCAGGGCAGTGGTCTCCCCGAAGGGCTGAGTTGAGGGCACAAGGGACGGTGCCGGTCAGGATCCCTCTTTGGCTGCCACGGCCACACATGTTGTTCCTCCCGCGGTCGAGGAGGCCTCCGGAATCCTCTCGGGAGCTGCAGCCGGGCCTGGGAAACGACATGGTGAGCTTCCAGGTTCCTTGCCGAGTCAGCCTGCACCGCTTCTGGACCCCAGGCGCGTGATGCTGTCAGACGTTGGAATTGGGTCCCCATGAGGGGAGAGCCTTAGCTAGGGTTAGGGTTCGGTCCAGGGACGTCGCCAGGGCCGAAGCGACTCCGGTCTCGTGATCTCCCTCGAGGGCTGAAGTGAGGGCCCATGCCAGAAGGCGGCTCAAATGCAGGATTAGGGATCGAGGCAGGCTTAGGTTTCGGGGGAGGGTCCCGGTTCGGGGTAGGTTTAGGGTTAGGGTTAGGTCCCCAGGAGGTTCCAGGCGCCGAACCCACAGCAGGGCAGTGGTCTCCCCGAAGGGCTGAGTTGAGGGCACAAGGGACGGTGCCGGTCAGGATCCCTCTTTGGCTGCCACGGCCACACATGTTGTTCCTCCCGCGGTCGAGGAGGCCTCCGGCAATCCTCTCGGGAGCTTGCAGCCGGGCCTGGGAAACGACATGGTGAGCTTCCAGGTGCCTTGCCGAGTCATCCTGCACCGCTTCTGGACCCCAGGCGCGTGATGCTGTCAGACGTTGGAATTGGGTCCCCATGAGGGGAGAGCCTTAGCTAGGGTTAGGGTTCGGGCCAGGGACGTCGCCAGGGCCGAAGCGACTCCGGTCTCGTGATCTCCCTCGAGGGCTGAAGTGAGGGCCCATGCCAGAAGGCGGCTCAAATGCAGGATTAGGGATCGAGGCAGGCTTAGGTTTCGGGGGAGGGTCCCGGTTCGGGGTAGGTTTAGGGTTAGGGTTAGGTCCCAGGAGGTTCCAGGCGCCGAACCCACAGCAGGGCAGTGGTCTCCCCGAAGGGCTGAGTTGAGGGCACAAGGGACGGTGCCGGTCAGGATCCCTCTTTGGCTGCCACGGCCACACATGTTGTTCCTCCCACGGTCGAGGAGGCCTCCGCAATCCTCTCGGGAGCTGCAGCCGGGCCTGGGAAACGACATGGTGAGCTTCCAGGTGCCTTGCCGAGTCAGCCTGCACCGCTTCTGGACCCCAGGCGCGTGATGCTGTCAGACGTTGGAATTGGGTCCCCATGAGGGGAGAGCCTTAGCTAGGGTTAGGGTTCGGGCCAGGGACGTCGCCAGGGCCGAAGCGACTCCGGTCTCGTGATCTCCCTCGAGGGCTGAAGAGAGGGCCCATGCCAGAAGGCGGCTCAAATGCAGGATTAGGGATCGAGGCAGGCTTAGGTTTCGGGGGAGGGTCCCGGTTCGGGGTAGGGTTAGGGTTAGGGTTGGGTCCCAGGAGGTTCCAGGCGCGGAACCCACAGCAGGGCAGTGGTCTCCCCGAAGGGCTGAGTTGAGGGCACAAGGGACGGTGCCGGTCAGGATCCCTCTTTGGCTGCCACGGCCACACATGTTGTTCCTCCCGCGGTCGATGGAGGCCTCCGCAATCCTCTCGGGAGCTGCAGCCCGGGCCTGGGAAACGACATGGTGAGCTTCCAGGTGCCTTGCCGAGTCAGCCTGCACCGCTTCTGGACCCCAGGCGCGTGATGCTGTCAGACGTTGGAATTGGGTCCCCATGAGGGGAGAGCCTTAGCTAGGGTTAGGGTTCGGGCCAGGGACGTCGGCAGGGCCGAAGCGACTCCGGTCTCGTGATCTCCCTCGAGGGCTGAAGTGAGGGCCCATGCCAGAAGGCGGCTCAAATGCAGGATTCGGGATCGAGGCAGGCTTAGGTTTCGGGGGAGGGTCCCGGTTCGGGGTAGGGTTAGGGTTAGGGTTAGGTCCCAGGAGGTTCCAGGCGCCGAACCCACAGCAGGGCAGTGGTCTCCCCGAAGGGCTGAGTTGAGGGCACAAGGGACGGTGCCGGTCAGGATCCCTCTTTGGCTGCCACGGCCACACATGTTGTTCCTCCCGCGGTCGAGGAGGCCTCCGCAATCCTCTCGGGAGCTGCAGCCGGGCCTGGGAAACGACATGGTGAGCTTCCAGGTGCCTTGCCGAGTCAGCCTGCACCGCTTCTGGACCCCAGGCGCGTGATGCTGTCAGACGTTGGAATTGGGTCCCCATGAGGGGAGATCCTTAGCTAGGGTTAGGGTTCGGGCCAGGGACGTCGCCAGGGCCGAAGCGACTCCGGTCTCGTGATCTCCCTCGAGGGCTGAAGTGAGGGCCCATGCCAGAAGGCGGCTCAAATGCAAGGATTAGGGATCGAGGCAGGCTTAGGTTTCGGGGGAGGGTCCCGGTTCGGGGTAGGGTTAGGGTTAGGGTTAGGTCCCAGGAGGTTCCAGGCGCCGAACCCACAGCAGGGCAGTGGTCTCCCCGAAGGGCTGAGTTGAGGGCACAAGGGACGGTGCCGGTCAGGATCCCTCTTTGGCTGCCACGGCCACACATGTTGTTCCTCCCGCGGTCGAGGAGGCCTCCGCAATCCTCTCGGGAGCTGCAGCCGGGCCTGGGAAAACGACATGGTGAGCTTCCAGGTGCCCTTGCCGAGTCAGCCTGCACCGCTTCTGGACCCCAGGCGCGTGATGCTGTCAGACGTTGGAATTGGGTCCCCATGAGGGGAGAGCCTTAGCTAGGGTTAGGGTTCGGGCCAGGGACGTCGCCAGGGCCGAAGCGACTCCGGTCTCGTGATCTCCCTCGAGGGCTGAAGTGAGGGCCCATGCCAGAAGGCGGCTCAAATGCAGGATTAGGGATCGAGGCAGGCTTAGGTTTCGGGGGAGGGTCCCGGTTCGGGGTAGGGTTTAGGGTTAGGGTTAGGTCCCAGGGAGGTTCCAGGCGCCGAACCCACAGCAGGGCAGTGGTCTCCCCGAAGGGCTGAGTTGAGGGCACAAGGGACGGTGCCGGTCAGGATCCCTCTTTGGCTGCCACGGCCACACATGTTGTTCCTCCCGCGGTCGAGGAGGCCTCCGCAATCCTCTCGGGAGCTGCAGCCGGGCCTGGGAAACGACATGGTGAGCTTCCAGGTGCCTTGCCGAGTCAGCCTGCACCGCTTCTGGACCCCAGGCGCGTGATGCTGTCAGACGTTGGAGATTGGGTCCCCATGAGGGGAGAGCCTTAGCTAGGGTTAGGGTTCGGGCCAGGGACGTCGCCAGGGCCGAAGCGACTCCGGTCTCGTGATCTCCCTCGAGGGCTGAAGTGAGGGCCCATGCCAGAAGGCGGCTCAAATGCAGGATTAGGGATCGAGGCAGGCTTAGGTTTCGGGGGAGGGTCCCGGTTCGGGGTAGGGTTAGGGTTAGGGTTAGGTCCCAGGAGGTTCCAGGCGCCGAACCCACAGCAGGGCAGTGGTCTCCCCGAAGGGCTGAGTTGAGGGCACAAGGGACGGTGCCGGTCAGGATCCCTCTTTGGCTGCCACGGCCACACATGTTGTTCCTCCCGCGGTCGAGGAGGCCTCCGCAATCCTCTCGGGAGCTGCAGCCGGGCCTGGGAAACGACATGGTGAGCTTCCAGGTGCCTTGCCGAGTCAGCCTGCACCGCTTCTGGACCCCAGGCGCGTGATGCTGTCAGACGTTGGAATTGGGTCCCCATGAGGGGAGAGCCTTAGCTAGGGTTAGGGTTCGGGCCAGGGACGTCGCCAGGGCCGAAGCGACTCCGGTCTCGTGATCTCCCTCGAGGGCTGAAGTGAGGGCCCATGCCAGAAGGCGGCTCAAATGCAGGATTAGGGATCGAGGCAGGCTTAGGTTTCGGGGGAGGGTCCCGGTTCGGGGTAGGGTTAGGGTTAGGGTTAGGTCCCAGGAGGTTCCAGGCGCCGAACCCACAGCAGGGCAGTGGTCTCCCCGAAGGGCTGAGTTGAGGGCACAAGGGACGGTGCCGGTCAGGATCCCTCTTTGGCTGCCACGGCCACACATGTTGTTCCTCCCGCGGTCGAGGAGGCCTCCGCAATCCTCTCGGGAGCTGCAGCCGGGCCTGGGAAACGACATGGTGAGCTTCCAGGTGCCTTGCCGAGTCAGCCTGCACCGCTTCTGGACCCCAGGCGCGTGATGCTGTCAGACGTTGGAATTGGGTCCCCATGAGGGGAGAGCCTTAGCTAGGGTTAGGGTTCGGGCCAGGGACGTCGCCAGGGCCGAAGCGACTCCGGTCTCGTGATCTCCCTCGAGGGCTGAAGTGAGGGCCCATGCCAGAAGGCGGCTCAAATGCAGGATTAGGGATCGAGGCAGGCTTAGGTTTCGGGGGAGGGTCCCGGTTCGGGGTAGGGTTAGGGTTAGGGTTAGGTCCCAGGAGGTTCCAGGCGCCGAACCCACAGCAGGGCAGTGGTCTCCCCGAAGGGCTGAGTTGAGGGCACAAGGGACGGTGCCGGTCAGGATCCCTCTTTGGCTGCCACGGCCACACATGTTGTTCCTCCCGCGGTCGAGGAGGCCTCCGCAATCCTCTCGGGAGCTGCAGCCGGGCCTGGGAAACGACATGGTGAGCTTCCAGGTGCCTTGCCGAGTCAGCCTGCACCGCTTCTGGACCCCAGGCGCGTGATGCTGTCAGACGTTGGAATTGGGTCCCCATGAGGGGAGAGCCTTAGCTAGGGTTAGGGTTCGGGCCAGGGACGTCGCCAGGGCCGAAGCGACTCCGGTCTCGTGATCTCCCTCGAGGGCTGAAGTGAGGGCCCATGCCAGAAGGCGGCTCAAATGCAGGATTAGGGATCGAGGCAGGCTTAGGTTTCGGGGGAGGGTCCCGGTTCGGGGTAGGGTTAGGGTTAGGGTTAGGTCCCAGGAGGTTCCAGGCGCCGAACCCACAGCAGGGCAGTGGTCTCCCCGAAGGGCTGAGTTGAGGGCACAAGGGACGGTGCCGGTCAGGATCCCTCTTTGGCTGCCACGGCCACACATGTTGTTCCTCCCGCGGTCGAGGAGGCCTCCGCAATCCTCTCGGGAGCTGCAGCCGGGCCTGGGAAACGACATGGTGAGCTTCCAGGTGCCTTGCCGAGTCAGCCTGCACCGCTTCTGGACCCCAGGCGCGTGATGCTGTCAGACGTTGGAATTGGGTCCCCATGAGGGGAGAGCCTTAGCTAGGGTTAGGGTTCGGGCCAGGGACGTCGCCAGGGCCGAAGCGACTCCGGTCTCGTGATCTCCCTCGAGGGCTGAAGTGAGGGCCCATGCCAGAAGGCGGCTCAAATGCAGGATTAGGGATCGAGGCAGGCTTAGGTTTCGGGGGAGGGTCCCGGTTCGGGGTAGGGTTAGGGTTAGGGTTAGGTCCCAGGAGGTTCCAGGCGCCGAACCCACAGCAGGGCAGTGGTCTCCCCGAAGGGCTGAGTTGAGGGCACAAGGGACGGTGCCGGTCAGGATCCCTCTTTGGCTGCCACGGCCACACATGTTGTTCCTCCCGCGGTCGAGGAGGCCTCCGCAATCCTCTCGGGAGCTGCAGCCGGGCCTGGGAAACGACATGGTGAGCTTCCAGGTGCCTTGCCGAGTCAGCCTGCACCGCTTCTGGACCCCAGGCGCGTGATGCTGTCAGACGTTGGAATTGGGTCCCCATGAGGGGAGAGCCTTAGCTAGGGTTAGGGTTCGGGCCAGGGACGTCGCCAGGGCCGAAGCGACTCCGGTCTCGTGATCTCCCTCGAGGGCTGAAGTGAGGGCCCATGCCAGAAGGCGGCTCAAATGCAGGATTAGGGATCGAGGCAGGCTTAGGTTTCGGGGGAGGGTCCCGGTTCGGGGTAGGGTTAGGGTTAGGGTTAGGTCCCAGGAGGTTCCAGGCGCCGAACCCACAGCAGGGCAGTGGTCTCCCCGAAGGGCTGAGTTGAGGGCACAAGGGACGGTGCCGGTCAGGATCCCTCTTTGGCTGCCACGGCCACACATGTTGTTCCTCCCGCGGTCGAGGAGGCCTCCGCAATCCTCTCGGGAGCTGCAGCCGGGCCTGGGAAACGACATGGTGAGCTTCCAGGTGCCTTGCCGAGTCAGCCTGCACCGCTTCTGGACCCCAGGCGCGTGATGCTGTCAGACGTTGGAATTGGGTCCCCATGAGGGGAGAGCCTTAGCTAGGGTTAGGGTTCGGGCCAGGGACGTCGCCAGGGCCGAAGCGACTCCGGTCTCGTGATCTCCCTCGAGGGCTGAAGTGAGGGCCCATGCCAGAAGGCGGCTCAAATGCAGGATTAGGGATCGAGGCAGGCTTAGGTTTCGGGGGAGGGTCCCGGTTCGGGGTAGGGTTAGGGTTAGGGTTAGGTCCCAGGAGGTTCCAGGCGCCGAACCCACAGCAGGGCAGTGGTCTCCCCGAAGGGCTGAGTTGAGGGCACAAGGGACGGTGCCGGTCAGGATCCCTCTTTGGCTGCCACGGCCACACATGTTGTTCCTCCCGCGGTCGAGGAGGCCTCCGCAATCCTCTCGGGAGCTGCAGCCGGGCCTGGGAAACGACATGGTGAGCTTCCAGGTGCCTTGCCGAGTCAGCCTGCACCGCTTCTGGACCCCAGGCGCGTGATGCTGTCAGACGTTGGAATTGGGTCCCCATGAGGGGAGAGCCTTAGCTAGGGTTAGGGTTCGGGCCAGGGACGTCGCCAGGGCCGAAGCGACTCCGGTCTCGTGATCTCCCTCGAGGGCTGAAGTGAGGGCCCATGCCAGAAGGCGGCTCAAATGCAGGATTAGGGATCGAGGCAGGCTTAGGTTTCGGGGGAGGGTCCCGGTTCGGGGTAGGGTTAGGGTTAGGGTTAGGTCCCAGGAGGTTCCAGGCGCCGAACCCACAGCAGGGCAGTGGTCTCCCCGAAGGGCTGAGTTGAGGGCACAAGGGACGGTGCCGGTCAGGATCCCTCTTTGGCTGCCACGGCCACACATGTTGTTCCTCCCGCGGTCGAGGAGGCCTCCGCAATCCTCTCGGGAGCTGCAGCCGGGCCTGGGAAACGACATGGTGAGCTTCCAGGTGCCTTGCCGAGTCAGCCTGCACCGCTTCTGGACCCCAGGCGCGTGATGCTGTCAGACGTTGGAATTGGGTCCCCATGAGGGGAGAGCCTTAGCTAGGGTTAGGGTTCGGGCCAGGGACGTCGCCAGGGCCGAAGCGACTCCGGTCTCGTGATCTCCCTCGAGGGCTGAAGTGAGGGCCCATGCCAGAAGGCGGCTCAAATGCAGGATTAGGGATCGAGGCAGGCTTAGGTTTCGGGGGAGGGTCCCGGTTCGGGGTAGGGTTAGGGTTAGGGTTAGGTCCCAGGAGGTTCCAGGCGCCGAACCCACAGCAGGGCAGTGGTCTCCCCGAAGGGCTGAGTTGAGGGCACAAGGGACGGTGCCGGTCAGGATCCCTCTTTGGCTGCCACGGCCACACATGTTGTTCCTCCCGCGGTCGAGGAGGCCTCCGCAATCCTCTCGGGAGCTGCAGCCGGGCCTGGGAAACGACATGGTGAGCTTCCAGGTGCCTTGCCGAGTCAGCCTGCACCGCTTCTGGACCCCAGGCGCGTGATGCTGTCAGACGTTGGAATTGGGTCCCCATGAGGGGAGAGCCTTAGCTAGGGTTAGGGTTCGGGCCAGGGACGTCGCCAGGGCCGAAGCGACTCCGGTCTCGTGATCTCCCTCGAGGGCTGAAGTGAGGGCCCATGCCAGAAGGCGGCTCAAATGCAGGATTAGGGATCGAGGCAGGCTTAGGTTTCGGGGGAGGGTCCCGGTTCGGGGTAGGGTTAGGGTTAGGGTTAGGTCCCAGGAGGTTCCAGGCGCCGAACCCACAGCAGGGCAGTGGTCTCCCCGAAGGGCTGAGTTGAGGGCACAAGGGACGGTGCCGGTCAGGATCCCTCTTTGGCTGCCACGGCCACACATGTTGTTCCTCCCGCGGTCGAGGAGGCCTCCGCAATCCTCTCGGGAGCTGCAGCCGGGCCTGGGAAACGACATGGTGAGCTTCCAGGTGCCTTGCCGAGTCAGCCTGCACCGCTTCTGGACCCCAGGCGCGTGATGCTGTCAGACGTTGGAATTGGGTCCCCATGAGGGGAGAGCCTTAGCTAGGGTTAGGGTTCGGGCCAGGGACGTCGCCAGGGCCGAAGCGACTCCGGTCTCGTGATCTCCCTCGAGGGCTGAAGTGAGGGCCCATGCCAGAAGGCGGCTCAAATGCAGGATTAGGGATCGAGGCAGGCTTAGGTTTTGGGGGAGGGTCCCGGTTCGGGGTAGGGTTAGGGTTAGGGTTAGGTCCCAGGAGGTTCCAGGCGCCGAACCCACAGCAGGGCAGTGGTCTCCCCGAAGGGCTGAGTTGAGGGCACAAGGGACGGTGCCGGTCAGGATCCCTCTTTGGCTGCCACGGCCACACATGTTGTTCCTCCCGCGGTCGAGGAGGCCTCCGCAATCCTCTCGGGAGCTGCAGCCGGGCCTGGGAAACGACATGGTGAGCTTCCAGGTGCCTTGCCGAGTCAGCCTGCACCGCTTCTGGACCCCAGGCGCGTGATGCTGTCAGACGTTGGAATTGGGTCCCCATGAGGGGAGAGCCTTAGCTAGGGTTAGGGTTCGGGCCAGGGACGTCGCCAGGGCCGAAGCGACTCCGGTCTCGTGATCTCCCTCGAGGGCTGAAGTGAGGGCCCATGCCAGAAGGCGGCTCAAATGCAGGATTAGGGATCGAGGCAGGCTTAGGTTTCGGGGGAGGGTCCCGGTTCGGGGTAGGGTTAGGGTTAGGGTTAGGTCCCAGGAGGTTCCAGGCGCCGAACCCACAGCAGGGCAGTGGTCTCCCCGAAGGGCTGAGTTGAGGGCACAAGGGACGGTGCCGGTCAGGATCCCTCTTTGGCTGCCACGGCCACACATGTTGTTCCTCCCGCGGTCGAGGAGGCCTCCGCAATCCTCTCGGGAGCTGCAGCCGGGCCTGGGAAACGACATGGTGAGCTTCCAGGTGCCTTGCCGAGTCAGCCTGCACCGCTTCTGGACCCCAGGCGCGTGATGCTGTCAGACGTTGGAATTGGGTCCCCATGAGGGGAGAGCCTTAGCTAGGGTTAGGGTTCGGGCCAGGGACGTCGCCAGGGCCGAAGCGACTCCGGTCTCGTGATCTCCCTCGAGGGCTGAAGTGAGGGCCCATGCCAGAAGGCGGCTCAAATGCAGGATTAGGGATCGAGGCAGGCTTAGGTTTCGGGGGAGGGTCCCGGTTCGGGGTAGGGTTAGGGTTAGGGTTAGGTCCCAGGAGGTTCCAGGCGCCGAACCCACAGCAGGGCAGTGGTCTCCCCGAAGGGCTGAGTTGAGGGCACAAGGGACGGTGCCGGTCAGGATCCCTCTTTGGCTGCCACGGCCACACATGTTGTTCCTCCCGCGGTCGAGGAGGCCTCCGCAATCCTCTCGGGAGCTGCAGCCGGGCCTGGGAAACGACATGGTGAGCTTCCAGGTGCCTTGCCGAGTCAGCCTGCACCGCTTCTGGACCCCAGGCGCGTGATGCTGTCAGACGTTGGAATTGGGTCCCCATGAGGGGAGAGCCTTAGCTAGGGTTAGGGTTCGGGCCAGGGACGTCGCCAGGGCCGAAGCGACTCCGGTCTCGTGATCTCCCTCGAGGGCTGAAGTGAGGGCCCATGCCAGAAGGCGGCTCAAATGCAGGATTAGGGATCGAGGCAGGCTTAGGTTTCGGGGGAGGGTCCCGGTTCGGGGTAGGGTTAGGGTTAGGGTTAGGTCCCAGGAGGTTCCAGGCGCCGAACCCACAGCAGGGCAGTGGTCTCCCCGAAGGGCTGAGTTGAGGGCACAAGGGACGGTGCCGGTCAGGATCCCTCTTTGGCTGCCACGGCCACACATGTTGTTCCTCCCGCGGTCGAGGAGGCCTCCGCAATCCTCTCGGGAGCTGCAGCCGGGCCTGGGAAACGACATGGTGAGCTTCCAGGTGCCTTGCCGAGTCAGCCTGCACCGCTTCTGGACCCCAGGCGCGTGATGCTGTCAGACGTTGGAATTGGGTCCCCATGAGGGGAGAGCCTTAGCTAGGGTTAGGGTTCGGGCCAGGGACGTCGCCAGGGCCGAAGCGACTCCGGTCTCGTGATCTCCCTCGAGGGCTGAAGTGAGGGCCCATGCCAGAAGGCGGCTCAAATGCAGGATTAGGGATCGAGGCAGGCTTAGGTTTCGGGGGAGGGTCCCGGTTCGGGGTAGGGTTAGGGTTAGGGTTAGGTCCCAGGAGGTTCCAGGCGCCGAACCCACAGCAGGGCAGTGGTCTCCCCGAAGGGCTGAGTTGAGGGCACAAGGGACGGTGCCGGTCAGGATCCCTCTTTGGCTGCCACGGCCACACATGTTGTTCCTCCCGCGGTCGAGGAGGCCTCCGCAATCCTCTCGGGAGCTGCAGCCGGGCCTGGGAAACGACATGGTGAGCTTCCAGGTGCCTTGCCGAGTCAGCCTGCACCGCTTCTGGACCCCAGGCGCGTGATGCTGTCAGACGTTGGAATTGGGTCCCCATGAGGGGAGAGCCTTAGCTAGGGTTAGGGTTCGGGCCAGGGACGTCGCCAGGGCCGAAGCGACTCCGGTCTCGTGATCTCCCTCGAGGGCTGAAGTGAGGGCCCATGCCAGAAGGCGGCTCAAATGCAGGATTAGGGATCGAGGCAGGCTTAGGTTTCGGGGGAGGGTCCCGGTTCGGGGTAGGGTTAGGGTTAGGGTTAGGTCCCAGGAGGTTCCAGGCGCCGAACCCACAGCAGGGCAGTGGTCTCCCCGAAGGGCTGAGTTGAGGGCACAAGGGACGGTGCCGGTCAGGATCCCTCTTTGGCTGCCACGGCCACACATGTTGTTCCTCCCGCGGTCGAGGAGGCCTCCGCAATCCTCTCGGGAGCTGCAGCCGGGCCTGGGAAACGACATGGTGAGCTTCCAGGTGCCTTGCCGAGTCAGCCTGCACCGCTTCTGGACCCCAGGCGCGTGATGCTGTCAGACGTTGGAATTGGGTCCCCATGAGGGGAGAGCCTTAGCTAGGGTTAGGGTTCGGGCCAGGGACGTCGCCAGGGCCGAAGCGACTCCGGTCTCGTGATCTCCCTCGAGGGCTGAAGTGAGGGCCCATGCCAGAAGGCGGCTCAAATGCAGGATTAGGGATCGAGGCAGGCTTAGGTTTCGGGGGAGGGTCCCGGTTCGGGGTAGGGTTAGGGTTAGGGTTAGGTCCCAGGAGGTTCCAGGCGCCGAACCCACAGCAGGGCAGTGGTCTCCCCGAAGGGCTGAGTTGAGGGCACAAGGGACGGTGCCGGTCAGGATCCCTCTTTGGCTGCCACGGCCACACATGTTGTTCCTCCCGCGGTCGAGGAGGCCTCCGCAATCCTCTCGGGAGCTGCAGCCGGGCCTGGGAAACGACATGGTGAGCTTCCAGGTGCCTTGCCGAGTCAGCCTGCACCGCTTCTGGACCCCAGGCGCGTGATGCTGTCAGACGTTGGAATTGGGTCCCCATGAGGGGAGAGCCTTAGCTAGGGTTAGGGTTCGGGCCAGGGACGTCGCCAGGGCCGAAGCGACTCCGGTCTCGTGATCTCCCTCGAGGGCTGAAGTGAGGGCCCATGCCAGAAGGCGGCTCAAATGCAGGATTAGGGATCGAGGCAGGCTTAGGTTTCGGGGGAGGGTCCCGGTTCGGGGTAGGGTTAGGGTTAGGGTTAGGTCCCAGGAGGTTCCAGGCGCCGAACCCACAGCAGGGCAGTGGTCTCCCCGAAGGGCTGAGTTGAGGGCACAAGGGACGGTGCCGGTCAGGATCCCTCTTTGGCTGCCACGGCCACACATGTTGTTCCTCCCGCGGTCGAGGAGGCCTCCGCAATCCTCTCGGGAGCTGCAGCCGGGCCTGGGAAACGACATGGTGAGCTTCCAGGTGCCTTGCCGAGTCAGCCTGCACCGCTTCTGGACCCCAGGCGCGTGATGCTGTCAGACGTTGGAATTGGGTCCCCATGAGGGGAGAGCCTTAGCTAGGGTTAGGGTTCGGGCCAGGGACGTCGCCAGGGCCGAAGCGACTCCGGTCTCGTGATCTCCCTCGAGGGCTGAAGTGAGGGCCCATGCCAGAAGGCGGCTCAAATGCAGGATTAGGGATCGAGGCAGGCTTAGGTTTCGGGGGAGGGTCCCGGTTCGGGGTAGGGTTAGGGTTAGGGTTAGGTCCCAGGAGGTTCCAGGCGCCGAACCCACAGCAGGGCAGTGGTCTCCCCGAAGGGCTGAGTTGAGGGCACAAGGGACGGTGCCGGTCAGGATCCCTCTTTGGCTGCCACGGCCACACATGTTGTTCCTCCCGCGGTCGAGGAGGCCTCCGCAATCCTCTCGGGAGCTGCAGCCGGGCCTGGGAAACGACATGGTGAGCTTCCAGGTGCCTTGCCGAGTCAGCCTGCACCGCTTCTGGACCCCAGGCGCGTGATGCTGTCAGACGTTGGAATTGGGTCCCCATGAGGGGAGAGCCTTAGCTAGGGTTAGGGTTCGGGCCAGGGACGTCGCCAGGGCCGAAGCGACTCCGGTCTCGTGATCTCCCTCGAGGGCTGAAGTGAGGGCCCATGCCAGAAGGCGGCTCAAATGCAGGATTAGGGATCGAGGCAGGCTTAGGTTTCGGGGGAGGGTCCCGGTTCGGGGTAGGGTTAGGGTTAGGGTTAGGTCCCAGGAGGTTCCAGGCGCCGAACCCACAGCAGGGCAGTGGTCTCCCCGAAGGGCTGAGTTGAGGGCACAAGGGACGGTGCCGGTCAGGATCCCTCTTTGGCTGCCACGGCCACACATGTTGTTCCTCCCGCGGTCGAGGAGGCCTCCGCAATCCTCTCGGGAGCTGCAGCCGGGCCTGGGAAACGACATGGTGAGCTTCCAGGTGCCTTGCCGAGTCAGCCTGCACCGCTTCTGGACCCCAGGCGCGTGATGCTGTCAGACGTTGGAATTGGGTCCCCATGAGGGGAGAGCCTTAGCTAGGGTTAGGGTTCGGGCCAGGGACGTCGCCAGGGCCGAAGCGACTCCGGTCTCGTGATCTCCCTCGAGGGCTGAAGTGAGGGCCCATGCCAGAAGGCGGCTCAAATGCAGGATTAGGGATCGAGGCAGGCTTAGGTTTCGGGGGAGGGTCCCGGTTCGGGGTAGGGTTAGGGTTAGGGTTAGGTCCCAGGAGGTTCCAGGCGCCGAACCCACAGCAGGGCAGTGGTCTCCCCGAAGGGCTGAGTTGAGGGCACAAGGGACGGTGCCGGTCAGGATCCCTCTTTGGCTGCCACGGCCACACATGTTGTTCCTCCCGCGGTCGAGGAGGCCTCCGCAATCCTCTCGGGAGCTGCAGCCGGGCCTGGGAAACGACATGGTGAGCTTCCAGGTTCCTTGCCGAGTCAGCCTGCACCGCTTCTGGACCCCAGGCGCGTGATGCTGTCAGACGTTGGAATTGGGTCCCCATGAGGGGAGAGCCTTAGCTAGGGTTAGGGTTCGGGCCAGGGACGTCGCCAGGGCCGAAGCGACTCCGGTCTCGTGATCTCCCTCGAGGGCTGAAGTGAGGGCCCATGCCAGAAGGCGGCTCAAATGCAGGATTAGGGATCGAGGCAGGCTTAGGTTTCGGGGGAGGGTCCCGGTTCGGGGTAGGGTTAGGGTTAGGGTTAGGTCCCAGGAGGTTCCAGGCGCCGAACCCACAGCAGGGCAGTGGTCTCCCCGAAGGGCTGAGTTGAGGGCACAAGGGACGGTGCCGGTCAGGATCCCTCTTTGGCTGCCACGGCCACACATGTTGTTCCTCCCGCGGTCGAGGAGGCCTCCGCAATCCTCTCGGGAGCTGCAGCCGGGCCTGGGAAACGACATGGTGAGCTTCCAGGTGCCTTGCCGAGTCAGCCTGCACCGCTTCTGGACCCCAGGCGCGTGATGCTGTCAGACGTTGGAATTGGGTCCCCATGAGGGGAGAGCCTTAGCTAGGGTTAGGGTTCGGGCCAGGGACGTCGCCAGGGCCGAAGCGACTCCGGTCTCGTGATCTCCCTCGAGGGCTGAAGTGAGGGCCCATGCCAGAAGGCGGCTCAAATGCAGGATTAGGGATCGAGGCAGGCTTAGGTTTCGGGGGAGGGTCCCGGTTCGGGGTAGGGTTAGGGTTAGGGTTAGGTCCCAGGAGGTTCCAGGCGCCGAACCCACAGCAGGGCAGTGGTCTCCCCGAAGGGCTGAGTTGAGGGCACAAGGGACGGTGCCGGTCAGGATCCCTCTTTGGCTGCCACGGCCACACATGTTGTTCCTCCCGCGGTCGAGGAGGCCTCCGCAATCCTCTCGGGAGCTGCAGCCGGGCCTGGGAAACGACATGGTGAGCTTCCAGGTGCCTTGCCGAGTCAGCCTGCACCGCTTCTGGACCCCAGGCGCGTGATGCTGTCAGACGTTGGAATTGGGTCCCCATGAGGGGAGAGCCTTAGCTAGGGTTAGGGTTCGGGCCAGGGACGTCGCCAGGGCCGAAGCGACTCCGGTCTCGTGATCTCCCTCGAGGGCTGAAGTGAGGGCCCATGCCAGAAGGCGGCTCAAATGCAGGATTAGGGATCGAGGCAGGCTTAGGTTTCGGGGGAGGGTCCCGGTTCGGGGTAGGGTTAGGGTTAGGGTTAGGTCCCAGGAGGTTCCAGGCGCCGAACCCACAGCAGGGCAGTGGTCTCCCCGAAGGGCTGAGTTGAGGGCACAAGGGACGGTGCCGGTCAGGATCCCTCTTTGGCTGCCACGGCCACACATGTTGTTCCTCCCGCGGTCGAGGAGGCCTCCGCAATCCTCTCGGGAGCTGCAGCCGGGCCTGGGAAACGACATGGTGAGCTTCCAGGTGCCTTGCCGAGTCAGCCTGCACCGCTTCTGGACCCCAGGCGCGTGATGCTGTCAGACGTTGGAATTGGGTCCCCATGAGGGGAGAGCCTTAGCTAGGGTTAGGGTTCGGGCCAGGGACGTCGCCAGGGCCGAAGCGACTCCGGTCTCGTGATCTCCCTCGAGGGCTGAAGTGAGGGCCCATGCCAGAAGGCGGCTCAAATGCAGGATTAGGGATCGAGGCAGGCTTAGGTTTCGGGGGAGGGTCCCGGTTCGGGGTAGGGTTAGGGTTAGGGTTAGGTCCCAGGAGGTTCCAGGCGCCGAACCCACAGCAGGGCAGTGGTCTCCCCGAAGGGCTGAGTTGAGGGCACAAGGGACGGTGCCGGTCAGGATCCCTCTTTGGCTGCCACGGCCACACATGTTGTTCCTCCCGCGGTCGAGGAGGCCTCCGCAATCCTCTCGGGAGCTGCAGCCGGGCCTGGGAAACGACATGGTGAGCTTCCAGGTGCCTTGCCGAGTCAGCCTGCACCGCTTCTGGACCCCAGGCGCGTGATGCTGTCAGACGTTGGAATTGGGTCCCCATGAGGGGAGAGCCTTAGCTAGGGTTAGGGTTCGGGCCAGGGACGTCGCCAGGGCCGAAGCGACTCCGGTCTCGTGATCTCCCTCGAGGGCTGAAGTGAGGGCCCATGCCAGAAGGCGGCTCAAATGCAGGATTAGGGATCGAGGCAGGCTTAGGTTTCGGGGGAGGGTCCCGGTTCGGGGTAGGGTTAGGGTTAGGGTTAGGTCCCAGGAGGTTCCAGGCGCCGAACCCACAGCAGGGCAGTGGTCTCCCCGAAGGGCTGAGTTGAGGGCACAAGGGACGGTGCCGGTCAGGATCCCTCTTTGGCTGCCACGGCCACACATGTTGTTCCTCCCGCGGTCGAGGAGGCCTCCGCAATCCTCTCGGGAGCTGCAGCCGGGCCTGGGAAACGACATGGTGAGCTTCCAGGTGCCTTGCCGAGTCAGCCTGCACCGCTTCTGGACCCCAGGCGCGTGATGCTGTCAGACGTTGGAATTGGGTCCCCATGAGGGGAGAGCCTTAGCTAGGGTTAGGGTTCGGGCCAGGGACGTCGCCAGGGCCGAAGCGACTCCGGTCTCGTGATCTCCCTCGAGGGCTGAAGTGAGGGCCCATGCCAGAAGGCGGCTCAAATGCAGGATTAGGGATCGAGGCAGGCTTAGGTTTCGGGGGAGGGTCCCGGTTCGGGGTAGGGTTAGGGTTAGGGTTAGGTCCCAGGAGGTTCCAGGCGCCGAACCCACAGCAGGGCAGTGGTCTCCCCGAAGGGCTGAGTTGAGGGCACAAGGGACGGTGCCGGTCAGGATCCCTCTTTGGCTGCCACGGCCACACATGTTGTTCCTCCCGCGGTCGAGGAGGCCTCCGCAATCCTCTCGGGAGCTGCAGCCGGGCCTGGGAAACGACATGGTGAGCTTCCAGGTGCCTTGCCGAGTCAGCCTGCACCGCTTCTGGACCCCAGGCGCGTGATGCTGTCAGACGTTGGAATTGGGTCCCCATGAGGGGAGAGCCTTAGCTAGGGTTAGGGTTCGGGCCAGGGACGTCGCCAGGGCCGAAGCGACTCCGGTCTCGTGATCTCCCTCGAGGGCTGAAGTGAGGGCCCATGCCAGAAGGCGGCTCAAATGCAGGATTAGGGATCGAGGCAGGCTTAGGTTTCGGGGGAGGGTCCCGGTTCGGGGTAGGGTTAGGGTTAGGGTTAGGTCCCAGGAGGTTCCAGGCGCCGAACCCACAGCAGGGCAGTGGTCTCCCCGAAGGGCTGAGTTGAGGGCACAAGGGACGGTGCCGGTCAGGATCCCTCTTTGGCTGCCACGGCCACACATGTTGTTCCTCCCGCGGTCGAGGAGGCCTCCGCAATCCTCTCGGGAGCTGCAGCCGGGCCTGGGAAACGACATGGTGAGCTTCCAGGTGCCTTGCCGAGTCAGCCTGCACCGCTTCTGGACCCCAGGCGCGTGATGCTGTCAGACGTTGGAATTGGGTCCCCATGAGGGGAGAGCCTTAGCTAGGGTTAGGGTTCGGGCCAGGGACGTCGCCAGGGCCGAAGCGACTCCGGTCTCGTGATCTCCCTCGAGGGCTGAAGTGAGGGCCCATGCCAGAAGGCGGCTCAAATGCAGGATTAGGGATCGAGGCAGGCTTAGGTTTCGGGGGAGGGTCCCGGTTCGGGGTAGGGTTAGGGTTAGGGTTAGGTCCCAGGAGGTTCCAGGCGCCGAACCCACAGCAGGGCAGTGGTCTCCCCGAAGGGCTGAGTTGAGGGCACAAGGGACGGTGCCGGTCAGGATCCCTCTTTGGCTGCCACGGCCACACATGTTGTTCCTCCCGCGGTCGAGGAGGCCTCCGCAATCCTCTCGGGAGCTGCAGCCGGGCCTGGGAAACGACATGGTGAGCTTCCAGGTGCCTTGCCGAGTCAGCCTGCACCGCTTCTGGACCCCAGGCGCGTGATGCTGTCAGACGTTGGAATTGGGTCCCCATGAGGGGAGAGCCTTAGCTAGGGTTAGGGTTCGGGCCAGGGACGTCGCCAGGGCCGAAGCGACTCCGGTCTCGTGATCTCCCTCGAGGGCTGAAGTGAGGGCCCATGCCAGAAGGCGGCTCAAATGCAGGATTAGGGATCGAGGCAGGCTTAGGTTTCGGGGGAGGGTCCCGGTTCGGGGTAGGGTTAGGGTTAGGGTTAGGTCCCAGGAGGTTCCAGGCGCCGAACCCACAGCAGGGCAGTGGTCTCCCCGAAGGGCTGAGTTGAGGGCACAAGGGACGGTGCCGGTCAGGATCCCTCTTTGGCTGCCACGGCCACACATGTTGTTCCTCCCGCGGTCGAGGAGGCCTCCGCAATCCTCTCGGGAGCTGCAGCCGGGCCTGGGAAACGACATGGTGAGCTTCCAGGTGCCTTGCCGAGTCAGCCTGCACCGCTTCTGGACCCCAGGCGCGTGATGCTGTCAGACGTTGGAATTGGGTCCCCATGAGGGGAGAGCCTTAGCTAGGGTTAGGGTTCGGGCCAGGGACGTCGCCAGGGCCGAAGCGACTCCGGTCTCGTGATCTCCCTCGAGGGCTGAAGTGAGGGCCCATGCCAGAAGGCGGCTCAAATGCAGGATTAGGGATCGAGGCAGGCTTAGGTTTCGGGGGAGGGTCCCGGTTCGGGGTAGGGTTAGGGTTAGGGTTAGGTCCCAGGAGGTTCCAGGCGCCGAACCCACAGCAGGGCAGTGGTCTCCCCGAAGGGCTGAGTTGAGGGCACAAGGGACGGTGCCGGTCAGGATCCCTCTTTGGCTGCCACGGCCACACATGTTGTTCCTCCCGCGGTCGAGGAGGCCTCCGCAATCCTCTCGGGAGCTGCAGCCGGGCCTGGGAAACGACATGGTGAGCTTCCAGGTGCCTTGCCGAGTCAGCCTGCACCGCTTCTGGACCCCAGGCGCGTGATGCTGTCAGACGTTGGAATTGGGTCCCCATGAGGGGAGAGCCTTAGCTAGGGTTAGGGTTCGGGCCAGGGACGTCGCCAGGGCCGAAGCGACTCCGGTCTCGTGATCTCCCTCGAGGGCTGAAGTGAGGGCCCATGCCAGAAGGCGGCTCAAATGCAGGATTAGGGATCGAGGCAGGCTTAGGTTTCGGGGGGAGGGTCCCGGTTCGGGGTAGGGTTAGGGTTAGGGTTAGGTCCCAGGAGGTTCCAGGCGCCGAACCCACAGCAGGGCAGTGGTCTCCCCGAAGGGCTGAGTTGAGGGCACAAGGGACGGTGCCGGTCAGGATCCCTCTTTGGCTGCCACGGCCACACATGTTGTTCCTCCCGCGGTCGAGGAGGCCTCCGCAATCCTCTCGGGAGCTGCAGCCGGGCCTGGGAAACGACATGGTGAGCTTCCAGGTGCCTTGCCGAGTCAGCCTGCACCGCTTCTGGACCCCAGGCGCGTGATGCTGTCAGACGTTGGAATTGGGTCCCCATGAGGGGAGAGCCTTAGCTAGGGTTAGGGTTCGGGCCAGGGACGTCGCCAGGGCCGAAGCGACTCCGGTCTCGTGATCTCCCTCGAGGGCTGAAGTGAGGGCCCATGCCAGAAGGCGGCTCAAATGCAGGATTAGGGATCGAGGCAGGCTTAGGTTTCGGGGGAGGGTCCCGGTTCGGGGTAGGGTTAGGGTTAGGGTTAGGTCCCAGGAGGTTCCAGGCGCCGAACCCACAGCAGGGCAGTGGTCTCCCCGAAGGGCTGAGTTGAGGGCACAAGGGACGGTGCCGGTCAGGATCCCTCTTTGGCTGCCACGGCCACACATGTTGTTCCTCCCGCGGTCGAGGAGGCCTCCGCAATCCTCTCGGGAGCTGCAGCCGGGCCTGGGAAACGACATGGTGAGCTTCCAGGTGCCTTGCCGAGTCAGCCTGCACCGCTTCTGGACCCCAGGCGCGTGATGCTGTCAGACGTTGGAATTGGGTCCCCATGAGGGGAGAGCCTTAGCTAGGGTTAGGGTTCGGGCCAGGGACGTCGCCAGGGCCGAAGCGACTCCGGTCTCGTGATCTCCCTCGAGGGCTGAAGTGAGGGCCCATGCCAGAAGGCGGCTCAAATGCAGGATTAGGGATCGAGGCAGGCTTAGGTTTCGGGGGAGGGTCCCGGTTCGGGGTAGGGTTAGGGTTAGGGTTAGGTCCCAGGAGGTTCCAGGCGCCGAACCCACAGCAGGGCAGTGGTCTCCCCGAAGGGCTGAGTTGAGGGCACAAGGGACGGTGCCGGTCAGGATCCCTCTTTGGCTGCCACGGCCACACATGTTGTTCCTCCCGCGGTCGAGGAGGCCTCCGCAATCCTCTCGGGAGCTGCAGCCGGGCCTGGGAAACGACATGGTGAGCTTCCAGGTGCCTTGCCGAGTCAGCCTGCACCGCTTCTGGACCCCAGGCGCGTGATGCTGTCAGACGTTGGAATTGGGTCCCCATGAGGGGAGAGCCTTAGCTAGGGTTAGGGTTCGGGCCAGGGACGTCGCCAGGGCCGAAGCGACTCCGGTCTCGTGATCTCCCTCGAGGGCTGAAGTGAGGGCCCATGCCAGAAGGCGGCTCAAATGCAGGATTAGGGATCGAGGCAGGCTTAGGTTTCGGGGGAGGGTCCCGGTTCGGGGTAGGGTTAGGGTTAGGGTTAGGTCCCAGGAGGTTCCAGGCGCCGAACCCACAGCAGGGCAGTGGTCTCCCCGAAGGGCTGAGTTGAGGGCACAAGGGACGGTGCCGGTCAGGATCCCTCTTTGGCTGCCACGGCCACACATGTTGTTCCTCCCGCGGTCGAGGAGGCCTCCGCAATCCTCTCGGGAGCTGCAGCCGGGCCTGGGAAACGACATGGTGAGCTTCCAGGTGCCTTGCCGAGTCAGCCTGCACCGCTTCTGGACCCCAGGCGCGTGATGCTGTCAGACGTTGGAATTGGGTCCCCATGAGGGGAGAGCCTTAGCTAGGGTTAGGGTTCGGGCCAGGGACGTCGCCAGGGCCGAAGCGACTCCGGTCTCGTGATCTCCCTCGAGGGCTGAAGTGAGGGCCCATGCCAGAAGGCGGCTCAAATGCAGGATTAGGGATCGAGGCAGGCTTAGGTTTCGGGGGAGGGTCCCGGTTCGGGGTAGGGTTAGGGTTAGGGTTAGGTCCCAGGAGGTTCCAGGCGCCGAACCCACAGCAGGGCAGTGGTCTCCCCGAAGGGCTGAGTTGAGGGCACAAGGGACGGTGCCGGTCAGGATCCCTCTTTGGCTGCCACGGCCACACATGTTGTTCCTCCCGCGGTCGAGGAGGCCTCCGCAATCCTCTCGGGAGCTGCAGCCGGGCCTGGGAAACGACATGGTGAGCTTCCAGGTGCCTTGCCGAGTCAGCCTGCACCGCTTCTGGACCCCAGGCGCGTGATGCTGTCAGACGTTGGAATTGGGTCCCCATGAGGGGAGAGCCTTAGCTAGGGTTAGGGTTCGGGCCAGGGACGTCGCCAGGGCCGAAGCGACTCCGGTCTCGTGATCTCCCTCGAGGGCTGAAGTGAGGGCCCATGCCAGAAGGCGGCTCAAATGCAGGATTAGGGATCGAGGCAGGCTTAGGTTTCGGGGGAGGGTCCCGGTTCGGGGTAGGGTTAGGGTTAGGGTTAGGTCCCAGGAGGTTCCAGGCGCCGAACCCACAGCAGGGCAGTGGTCTCCCCGAAGGGCTGAGTTGAGGGCACAAGGGACGGTGCCGGTCAGGATCCCTCTTTGGCTGCCACGGCCACACATGTTGTTCCTCCCGCGGTCGAGGAGGCCTCCGCAATCCTCTCGGGAGCTGCAGCCGGGCCTGGGAAACGACATGGTGAGCTTCCAGGTGCCTTGCCGAGTCAGCCTGCACCGCTTCTGGACCCCAGGCGCGTGATGCTGTCAGACGTTGGAATTGGGTCCCCATGAGGGGAGAGCCTTAGCTAGGGTTAGGGTTCGGGCCAGGGACGTCGCCAGGGCCGAAGCGACTCCGGTCTCGTGATCTCCCTCGAGGGCTGAAGTGAGGGCCCATGCCAGAAGGCGGCTCAAATGCAGGATTAGGGATCGAGGCAGGCTTAGGTTTCGGGGGAGGGTCCCGGTTCGGGGTAGGGTTAGGGTTAGGGTTAGGTCCCAGGAGGTTCCAGGCGCCGAACCCACAGCAGGGCAGTGGTCTCCCCGAAGGGCTGAGTTGAGGGCACAAGGGACGGTGCCGGTCAGGATCCCTCTTTGGCTGCCACGGCCACACATGTTGTTCCTCCCGCGGTCGAGGAGGCCTCCGCAATCCTCTCGGGAGCTGCAGCCGGGCCTGGGAAACGACATGGTGAGCTTCCAGGTGCCTTGCCGAGTCAGCCTGCACCGCTTCTGGACCCCAGGCGCGTGATGCTGTCAGACGTTGGAATTGGGTCCCCATGAGGGGAGAGCCTTAGCTAGGGTTAGGGTTCGGGCCAGGGACGTCGCCAGGGCCGAAGCGACTCCGGTCTCGTGATCTCCCTCGAGGGCTGAAGTGAGGGCCCATGCCAGAAGGCGGCTCAAATGCAGGATTAGGGATCGAGGCAGGCTTAGGTTTCGGGGGAGGGTCCCGGTTCGGGGTAGGGTTAGGGTTAGGGTTAGGTCCCAGGAGGTTCCAGGCGCCGAACCCACAGCAGGGCAGTGGTCTCCCCGAAGGGCTGAGTTGAGGGCACAAGGGACGGTGCCGGTCAGGATCCCTCTTTGGCTGCCACGGCCACACATGTTGTTCCTCCCGCGGTCGAGGAGGCCTCCGCAATCCTCTCGGGAGCTGCAGCCGGGCCTGGGAAACGACATGGTGAGCTTCCAGGTGCCTTGCCGAGTCAGCCTGCACCGCTTCTGGACCCCAGGCGCGTGATGCTGTCAGACGTTGGAATTGGGTCCCCATGAGGGGAGAGCCTTAGCTAGGGTTAGGGTTCGGGCCAGGGACGTCGCCAGGGCCGAAGCGACTCCGGTCTCGTGATCTCCCTCGAGGGCTGAAGTGAGGGCCCATGCCAGAAGGCGGCTCAAATGCAGGATTAGGGATCGAGGCAGGCTTAGGTTTCGGGGGAGGGTCCCGGTTCGGGGTAGGGTTAGGGTTAGGGTTAGGTCCCAGGAGGTTCCAGGCGCCGAACCCACAGCAGGGCAGTGGTCTCCCCGAAGGGCTGAGTTGAGGGCACAAGGGACGGTGCCGGTCAGGATCCCTCTTTGGCTGCCACGGCCACACATGTTGTTCCTCCCGCGGTCGAGGAGGCCTCCGCAATCCTCTCGGGAGCTGCAGCCGGGCCTGGGAAACGACATGGTGAGCTTCCAGGTGCCTTGCCGAGTCAGCCTGCACCGCTTCTGGACCCCAGGCGCGTGATGCTGTCAGACGTTGGAATTGGGTCCCCATGAGGGGAGAGCCTTAGCTAGGGTTAGGGTTCGGGCCAGGGACGTCGCCAGGGCCGAAGCGACTCCGGTCTCGTGATCTCCCTCGAGGGCTGAAGTGAGGGCCCATGCCAGAAGGCGGCTCAAATGCAGGATTAGGGATCGAGGCAGGCTTAGGTTTCGGGGGAGGGTCCCGGTTCGGGGTAGGGTTAGGGTTAGGGTTAGGTCCCAGGAGGTTCCAGGCGCCGAACCCACAGCAGGGCAGTGGTCTCCCCGAAGGGCTGAGTTGAGGGCACAAGGGACGGTGCCGGTCAGGATCCCTCTTTGGCTGCCACGGCCACACATGTTGTTCCTCCCGCGGTCGAGGAGGCCTCCGCAATCCTCTCGGGAGCTGCAGCCGGGCCTGGGAAACGACATGGTGAGCTTCCAGGTGCCTTGCCGAGTCAGCCTGCACCGCTTCTGGACCCCAGGCGCGTGATGCTGTCAGACGTTGGAATTGGGTCCCCATGAGGGGAGAGCCTTAGCTAGGGTTAGGGTTCGGGCCAGGGACGTCGCCAGGGCCGAAGCGACTCCGGTCTCGTGATCTCCCTCGAGGGCTGAAGTGAGGGCCCATGCCAGAAGGCGGCTCAAATGCAGGATTAGGGATCGAGGCAGGCTTAGGTTTCGGGGGAGGGTCCCGGTTCGGGGTAGGGTTAGGGTTAGGGTTAGGTCCCAGGAGGTTCCAGGCGCCGAACCCACAGCAGGGCAGTGGTCTCCCCGAAGGGCTGAGTTGAGGGCACAAGGGACGGTGCCGGTCAGGATCCCTCTTTGGCTGCCACGGCCACACATGTTGTTCCTCCCGCGGTCGAGGAGGCCTCCGCAATCCTCTCGGGAGCTGCAGCCGGGCCTGGGAAACGACATGGTGAGCTTCCAGGTGCCTTGCCGAGTCAGCCTGCACCGCTTCTGGACCCCAGGCGCGTGATGCTGTCAGACGTTGGAATTGGGTCCCCATGAGGGGAGAGCCTTAGCTAGGGTTAGGGTTCGGGCCAGGGACGTCGCCAGGGCCGAAGCGACTCCGGTCTCGTGATCTCCCTCGAGGGCTGAAGTGAGGGCCCATGCCAGAAGGCGGCTCAAATGCAGGATTAGGGATCGAGGCAGGCTTAGGTTTCGGGGGAGGGTCCCGGTTCGGGGTAGGGTTAGGGTTAGGGTTAGGTCCCAGGAGGTTCCAGGCGCCGAACCCACAGCAGGGCAGTGGTCTCCCCGAAGGGCTGAGTTGAGGGCACAAGGGACGGTGCCGGTCAGGATCCCTCTTTGGCTGCCACGGCCACACATGTTGTTCCTCCCGCGGTCGAGGAGGCCTCCGCAATCCTCTCGGGAGCTGCAGCCGGGCCTGGGAAACGACATGGTGAGCTTCCAGGTTCCTTGCCGAGTCAGCCTGCACCGCTTCTGGACCCCAGGCGCGTGATGCTGTCAGACGTTGGAATTGGGTCCCCATGAGGGGAGAGCCTTAGCTAGGGTTAGGGTTCGGGCCAGGGACGTCGCCAGGGCCGAAGCGACTCCGGTCTCGTGATCTCCCTCGAGGGCTGAAGTGAGGGCCCATGCCAGAAGGCGGCTCAAATGCAGGATTAGGGATCGAGGCAGGCTTAGGTTTCGGGGGAGGGTCCCGGTTCGGGGTAGGGTTAGGGTTAGGGTTAGGTCCCAGGAGGTTCCAGGCGCCGAACCCACAGCAGGGCAGTGGTCTCCCCGAAGGGCTGAGTTGAGGGCACAAGGGACGGTGCCGGTCAGGATCCCTCTTTGGCTGCCACGGCCACACATGTTGTTCCTCCCGCGGTCGAGGAGGCCTCCGCAATCCTCTCGGGAGCTGCAGCCGGGCCTGGGAAACGACATGGTGAGCTTCCAGGTTCCTTGCCGAGTCAGCCTGCACCGCTTCTGGACCCCAGGCGCGTGATGCTGTCAGACGTTGGAATTGGGTCCCCATGAGGGGAGAGCCTTAGCTAGGGTTAGGGTTCGGGCCAGGGACGTCGCCAGGGCCGAAGCGACTCCGGTCTCGTGATCTCCCTCGAGGGCTGAAGTGAGGGCCCATGCCAGAAGGCGGCTCAAATGCAGGATTAGGGATCGAGGCAGGCTTAGGTTTCGGGGGAGGGTCCCGGTTCGGGGTAGGGTTAGGGTTAGGGTTAGGTCCCAGGAGGTTCCAGGCGCCGAACCCACAGCAGGGCAGTGGTCTCCCCGAAGGGCTGAGTTGAGGGCACAAGGGACGGTGCCGGTCAGGATCCCTCTTTGGCTGCCACGGCCACACATGTTGTTCCTCCCGCGGTCGAGGAGGCCTCCGCAATCCTCTCGGGAGCTGCAGCCGGGCCTGGGAAACGACATGGTGAGCTTCCAGGTGCCTTGCCGAGTCAGCCTGCACCGCTTCTGGACCCCAGGCGCGTGATGCTGTCAGACGTTGGAATTGGGTCCCCATGAGGGGAGAGCCTTAGCTAGGGTTAGGGTTCGGGCCAGGGACGTCGCCAGGGCCGAAGCGACTCCGGTCTCGTGATCTCCCTCGAGGGCTGAAGTGAGGGCCCATGCCAGAAGGCGGCTCAAATGCAGGATTAGGGATCGAGGCAGGCTTAGGTTTCGGGGGAGGGTCCCGGTTCGGGGTAGGGTTAGGGTTAGGGTTAGGTCCCAGGAGGTTCCAGGCGCCGAACCCACAGCAGGGCAGTGGTCTCCCCGAAGGGCTGAGTTGAGGGCACAAGGGACGGTGCCGGTCAGGATCCCTCTTTGGCTGCCACGGCCACACATGTTGTTCCTCCCGCGGTCGAGGAGGCCTCCGCAATCCTCTCGGGAGCTGCAGCCGGGCCTGGGAAACGACATGGTGAGCTTCCAGGTGCCTTGCCGAGTCAGCCTGCACCGCTTCTGGACCCCAGGCGCGTGATGCTGTCAGACGTTGGAATTGGGTCCCCATGAGGGGAGAGCCTTAGCTAGGGTTAGGGTTCGGGCCAGGGACGTCGCCAGGGCCGAAGCGACTCCGGTCTCGTGATCTCCCTCGAGGGCTGAAGTGAGGGCCCATGCCAGAAGGCGGCTCAAATGCAGGATTAGGGATCGAGGCAGGCTTAGGTTTCGGGGGAGGGTCCCGGTTCGGGGTAGGGTTAGGGTTAGGGTTAGGTCCCAGGAGGTTCCAGGCGCCGAACCCACAGCAGGGCAGTGGTCTCCCCGAAGGGCTGAGTTGAGGGCACAAGGGACGGTGCCGGTCAGGATCCCTCTTTGGCTGCCACGGCCACACATGTTGTTCCTCCCGCGGTCGAGGAGGCCTCCGCAATCCTCTCGGGAGCTGCAGCCGGGCCTGGGAAACGACATGGTGAGCTTCCAGGTGCCTTGCCGAGTCAGCCTGCACCGCTTCTGGACCCCAGGCGCGTGATGCTGTCAGACGTTGGAATTGGGTCCCCATGAGGGGAGAGCCTTAGCTAGGGTTAGGGTTCGGGCCAGGGACGTCGCCAGGGCCGAAGCGACTCCGGTCTCGTGATCTCCCTCGAGGGCTGAAGTGAGGGCCCATGCCAGAAGGCGGCTCAAATGCAGGATTAGGGATCGAGGCAGGCTTAGGTTTCGGGGGAGGGTCCCGGTTCGGGGTAGGGTTAGGGTTAGGGTTAGGTCCCAGGAGGTTCCAGGCGCCGAACCCACAGCAGGGCAGTGGTCTCCCCGAAGGGCTGAGTTGAGGGCACAAGGGACGGTGCCGGTCAGGATCCCTCTTTGGCTGCCACGGCCACACATGTTGTTCCTCCCGCGGTCGAGGAGGCCTCCGCAATCCTCTCGGGAGCTGCAGCCGGGCCTGGGAAACGACATGGTGAGCTTCCAGGTTCCTTGCCGAGTCAGCCTGCACCGCTTCTGGACCCCAGGCGCGTGATGCTGTCAGACGTTGGAATTGGGTCCCCATGAGGGGAGAGCCTTAGCTAGGGTTAGGGTTCGGGCCAGGGACGTCGCCAGGGCCGAAGCGACTCCGGTCTCGTGATCTCCCTCGAGGGCTGAAGTGAGGGCCCATGCCAGAAGGCGGCTCAAATGCAGGATTAGGGATCGAGGCAGGCTTAGGTTTCGGGGGAGGGTCCCGGTTCGGGGTAGGGTTAGGGTTAGGGTTAGGTCCCAGGAGGTTCCAGGCGCCGAACCCACAGCAGGGCAGTGGTCTCCCCGAAGGGCTGAGTTGAGGGCACAAGGGACGGTGCCGGTCAGGATCCCTCTTTGGCTGCCACGGCCACACATGTTGTTCCTCCCGCGGTCGAGGAGGCCTCCGCAATCCTCTCGGGAGCTGCAGCCGGGCCTGGGAAACGACATGGTGAGCTTCCAGGTTCCTTGCCGAGTCAGCCTGCACCGCTTCTGGACCCCAGGCGCGTGATGCTGTCAGACGTTGGAATTGGGTCCCCATGAGGGGAGAGCCTTAGCTAGGGTTAGGGTTCGGGCCAGGGACGTCGCCAGGGCCGAAGCGACTCCGGTCTCGTGATCTCCCTCGAGGGCTGAAGTGAGGGCCCATGCCAGAAGGCGGCTCAAATGCAGGATTAGGGATCGAGGCAGGCTTAGGTTTCGGGGGAGGGTCCCGGTTCGGGGTAGGGTTAGGGTTAGGGTTAGGTCCCAGGAGGTTCCAGGCGCCGAACCCACAGCAGGGCAGTGGTCTCCCCGAAGGGCTGAGTTGAGGGCACAAGGGACGGTGCCGGTCAGGATCCCTCTTTGGCTGCCACGGCCACACATGTTGTTCCTCCCGCGGTCGAGGAGGCCTCCGGAATCAATCCTCTCGGGAGCTGCAGCCGGGCCTGGGAAACGACATGGTGAGCTTCCAGGTGCCTTGCCGAGTCAGCCTGCACCGCTTCTGGACCCCAGGCGCGTGATGCTGTCAGACGTTGGAATTGGGTCCCCATGAGGGGAGAGCCTTAGCTAGGGTTAGGGTTCGGGCCAGGGACGTCGCCAGGGCCGAAGCGACTCCGGTCTCGTGATCTCCCTCGAGGGCTGAAGTGAGGGCCCATGCCAGAAGGCGGCTCAAATGCAGGATTAGGGATCGAGGCAGGCTTAGGTTTCGGGGGAGGGTCCCGGTTCGGGGTAGGGTTAGGGTTAGGGTTAGGTCCCAGGAGGTTCCAGGCGCCGAACCCACAGCAGGGCAGTGGTCTCCCCGAAGGGCTGAGTTGAGGGCACAAGGGACGGTGCCGGTCAGGATCCCTCTTTGGCTGCCACGGCCACACATGTTGTTCCTCCCGCGGTCGAGGAGGCCTCCGCAATCCTCTCGGGAGCTGCAGCCGGGCCTGGGAAACGACATGGTGAGCTTCCAGGTTCCTTGCCGAGTCAGCCTGCACCGCTTCTGGACCCCAGGCGCGTGATGCTGTCAGACGTTGGAATTGGGTCCCCATGAGGGGAGAGCCTTAGCTAGGGTTAGGGTTCGGGCCAGGGACGTCGCCAGGGCCGAAGCGACTCCGGTCTCGTGATCTCCCTCGAGGGCTGAAGTGAGGGCCCATGCCAGAAGGCGGCTCAAATGCAGGATTAGGGATCGAGGCAGGCTTAGGTTTCGGGGGAGGGTCCCGGTTCGGGGTAGGGTTAGGGTTAGGGTTAGGTCCCAGGAGGTTCCAGGCGCCGAACCCACAGCAGGGCAGTGGTCTCCCCGAAGGGCTGAGTTGAGGGCACAAGGGACGGTGCCGGTCAGGATCCCTCTTTGGCTGCCACGGCCACACATGTTGTTCCTCCCGCGGTCGAGGAGGCCTCCGCAATCCTCTCGGGAGCTGCAGCCGGGCCTGGGAAACGACATGGTGAGCTTCCAGGTTCCTTGCCGAGTCAGCCTGCACCGCTTCTGGACCCCAGGCGCGTGATGCTGTCAGACGTTGGAATTGGGTCCCCATGAGGGGAGAGCCTTAGCTAGGGTTAGGGTTCGGGCCAGGGACGTCGCCAGGGCCGAAGCGACTCCGGTCTCGTGATCTCCCTCGAGGGCTGAAGTGAGGGCCCATGCCAGAAGGCGGCTCAAATGCAGGATTAGGGATCGAGGCAGGCTTAGGTTTCGGGGGAGGGTCCCGGTTCGGGGTAGGGTTAGGGTTAGGGTTAGGTCCCAGGAGGTTCCAGGCGCCGAACCCACAGCAGGGCAGTGGTCTCCCCGAAGGGCTGAGTTGAGGGCACAAGGGACGGTGCCGGTCAGGATCCCTCTTTGGCTGCCACGGCCACACATGTTGTTCCTCCCGCGGTCGAGGAGGCCTCCGCAATCCTCTCGGGAGCTGCAGCCGGGCCTGGGAAACGACATGGTGAGCTTCCAGGTTCCTTGCCGAGTCAGCCTGCACCGCTTCTGGACCCCAGGCGCGTGATGCTGTCAGACGTTGGAATTGGGTCCCCATGAGGGGAGAGCCTTAGCTAGGGTTAGGGTTCGGGCCAGGGACGTCGCCAGGGCCGAAGCGACTCCGGTCTCGTGATCTCCCTCGAGGGCTGAAGTGAGGGCCCATGCCAGAAGGCGGCTCAAATGCAGGATTAGGGATCGAGGCAGGCTTAGGTTTCGGGGGAGGGTCCCGGTTCGGGGTAGGGTTAGGGTTAGGGTTAGGTCCCAGGAGGTTCCAGGCGCCGAACCCACAGCAGGGCAGTGGTCTCCCCGAAGGGCTGAGTTGAGGGCACAAGGGACGGTGCCGGTCAGGATCCCTCTTTGGCTGCCACGGCCACACATGTTGTTCCTCCCGCGGTCGAGGAGGCCTCCGCAATCCTCTCGGGAGCTGCAGCCGGGCCTGGGAAACGACATGGTGAGCTTCCAGGTGCCTTGCCGAGTCAGCCTGCACCGCTTCTGGACCCCAGGCGCGTGATGCTGTCAGACGTTGGAATTGGGTCCCCATGAGGGGAGAGCCTTAGCTAGGGTTAGGGTTCGGGCCAGGGACGTCGCCAGGGCCGAAGCGACTCCGGTCTCGTGATCTCCCTCGAGGGCTGAAGTGAGGGCCCATGCCAGAAGGCGGCTCAAATGCAGGATTAGGGATCGAGGCAGGCTTAGGTTTCGGGGGAGGGTCCCGGTTCGGGGTAGGGTTAGGGTTAGGGTTAGGTCCCAGGAGGTTCCAGGCGCCGAACCCACAGCAGGGCAGTGGTCTCCCCGAAGGGCTGAGTTGAGGGCACAAGGGACGGTGCCGGTCAGGATCCCTCTTTGGCTGCCACGGCCACACATGTTGTTCCTCCCGCGGTCGAGGAGGCCTCCGCAATCCTCTCGGGAGCTGCAGCCGGGCCTGGGAAACGACATGGTGAGCTTCCAGGTTCCTTGCCGAGTCAGCCTGCACCGCTTCTGGACCCCAGGCGCGTGATGCTGTCAGACGTTGGAATTGGGTCCCCATGAGGGGAGAGCCTTAGCTAGGGTTAGGGTTCGGGCCAGGGACGTCGCCAGGGCCGAAGCGACTCCGGTCTCGTGATCTCCCTCGAGGGCTGAAGTGAGGGCCCATGCCAGAAGGCGGCTCAAATGCAGGATTAGGGATCGAGGCAGGCTTAGGTTTCGGGGGAGGGTCCCGGTTCGGGGTAGGGTTAGGGTTAGGGTTAGGTCCCAGGAGGTTCCAGGCGCCGAACCCACAGCAGGGCAGTGGTCTCCCCGAAGGGCTGAGTTGAGGGCACAAGGGACGGTGCCGGTCAGGATCCCTCTTTGGCTGCCACGGCCACACATGTTGTTCCTCCCGCGGTCGAGGAGGCCTCCGCAATCCTCTCGGGAGCTGCAGCCGGGCCTGGGAAACGACATGGTGAGCTTCCAGGTTCCTTGCCGAGTCAGCCTGCACCGCTTCTGGACCCCAGGCGCGTGATGCTGTCAGACGTTGGAATTGGGTCCCCATGAGGGGAGAGCCTTAGCTAGGGTTAGGGTTCGGGCCAGGGACGTCGCCAGGGCCGAAGCGACTCCGGTCTCGTGATCTCCCTCGAGGGCTGAAGTGAGGGCCCATGCCAGAAGGCGGCTCAAATGCAGGATTAGGGATCGAGGCAGGCTTAGGTTTCGGGGGAGGGTCCCGGTTCGGGGTAGGGTTAGGGTTAGGGTTAGGTCCCAGGAGGTTCCAGGCGCCGAACCCACAGCAGGGCAGTGGTCTCCCCGAAGGGCTGAGTTGAGGGCACAAGGGACGGTGCCGGTCAGGATCCCTCTTTGGCTGCCACGGCCACACATGTTGTTCCTCCCGCGGTCGAGGAGGCCTCCGCAATCCTCTCGGGAGCTGCAGCCGGGCCTGGGAAACGACATGGTGAGCTTCCAGGTGCCTTGCCGAGTCAGCCTGCACCGCTTCTGGACCCCAGGCGCGTGATGCTGTCAGACGTTGGAATTGGGTCCCCATGAGGGGAGAGCCTTAGCTAGGGTTAGGGTTCGGGCCAGGGACGTCGCCAGGGCCGAAGCGACTCCGGTCTCGTGATCTCCCTCGAGGGCTGAAGTGAGGGCCCATGCCAGAAGGCGGCTCAAATGCAGGATTAGGGATCGAGGCAGGCTTAGGTTTCGGGGGAGGGTCCCGGTTCGGGGTAGGGTTAGGGTTAGGGTTAGGTCCCAGGAGGTTCCAGGCGCCGAACCCACAGCAGGGCAGTGGTCTCCCCGAAGGGCTGAGTTGAGGGCACAAGGGACGGTGCCGGTCAGGATCCCTCTTTGGCTGCCACGGCCACACATGTTGTTCCTCCCGCGGTCGAGGAGGCCTCCGCAATCCTCTCGGGAGCTGCAGCCGGGCCTGGGAAACGACATGGTGAGCTTCCAGGTGCCTTGCCGAGTCAGCCTGCACCGCTTCTGGACCCCAGGCGCGTGATGCTGTCAGACGTTGGAATTGGGTCCCCATGAGGGGAGAGCCTTAGCTAGGGTTAGGGTTCGGGCCAGGGACGTCGCCAGGGCCGAAGCGACTCCGGTCTCGTGATCTCCCTCGAGGGCTGAAGTGAGGGCCCATGCCAGAAGGCGGCTCAAATGCAGGATTAGGGATCGAGGCAGGCTTAGGTTTCGGGGGAGGGTCCCGGTTCGGGGTAGGGTTAGGGTTAGGGTTAGGTCCCAGGAGGTTCCAGGCGCCGAACCCACAGCAGGGCAGTGGTCTCCCCGAAGGGCTGAGTTGAGGGCACAAGGGACGGTGCCGGTCAGGATCCCTCTTTGGCTGCCACGGCCACACATGTTGTTCCTCCCGCGGTCGAGGAGGCCTCCGCAATCCTCTCGGGAGCTGCAGCCGGGCCTGGGAAACGACATGGTGAGCTTCCAGGTGCCTTGCCGAGTCAGCCTGCACCGCTTCTGGACCCCAGGCGCGTGATGCTGTCAGACGTTGGAATTGGGTCCCCATGAGGGGAGAGCCTTAGCTAGGGTTAGGGTTCGGGCCAGGGACGTCGCCAGGGCCGAAGCGACTCCGGTCTCGTGATCTCCCTCGAGGGCTGAAGTGAGGGCCCATGCCAGAAGGCGGCTCAAATGCAGGATTAGGGATCGAGGCAGGCTTAGGTTTCGGGGGAGGGTCCCGGTTCGGGGTAGGGTTAGGGTTAGGGTTAGGTCCCAGGAGGTTCCAGGCGCCGAACCCACAGCAGGGCAGTGGTCTCCCCGAAGGGCTGAGTTGAGGGCACAAGGGACGGTGCCGGTCAGGATCCCTCTTTGGCTGCCACGGCCACACATGTTGTTCCTCCCGCGGTCGAGGAGGCCTCCGCAATCCTCTCGGGAGCTGCAGCCGGGCCTGGGAAACGACATGGTGAGCTTCCAGGTGCCTTGCCGAGTCAGCCTGCACCGCTTCTGGACCCCAGGCGCGTGATGCTGTCAGACGTTGGAATTGGGTCCCCATGAGGGGAGAGCCTTAGCTAGGGTTAGGGTTCGGGCCAGGGACGTCGCCAGGGCCGAAGCGACTCCGGTCTCGTGATCTCCCTCGAGGGCTGAAGTGAGGGCCCATGCCAGAAGGCGGCTCAAATGCAGGATTAGGGATCGAGGCAGGCTTAGGTTTCGGGGGAGGGTCCCGGTTCGGGGTAGGGTTAGGGTTAGGGTTAGGTCCCAGGAGGTTCCAGGCGCCGAACCCACAGCAGGGCAGTGGTCTCCCCGAAGGGCTGAGTTGAGGGCACAAGGGACGGTGCCGGTCAGGATCCCTCTTTGGCTGCCACGGCCACACATGTTGTTCCTCCCGCGGTCGAGGAGGCCTCCGCAATCCTCTCGGGAGCTGCAGCCGGGCCTGGGAAACGACATGGTGAGCTTCCAGGTGCCTTGCCGAGTCAGCCTGCACCGCTTCTGGACCCCAGGCGCGTGATGCTGTCAGACGTTGGAATTGGGTCCCCATGAGGGGAGAGCCTTAGCTAGGGTTAGGGTTCGGGCCAGGGACGTCGCCAGGGCCGAAGCGACTCCGGTCTCGTGATCTCCCTCGAGGGCTGAAGTGAGGGCCCATGCCAGAAGGCGGCTCAAATGCAGGATTAGGGATCGAGGCAGGCTTAGGTTTCGGGGGAGGGTCCCGGTTCGGGGTAGGGTTAGGGTTAGGGTTAGGTCCCAGGAGGTTCCAGGCGCCGAACCCACAGCAGGGCAGTGGTCTCCCCGAAGGGCTGAGTTGAGGGCACAAGGGACGGTGCCGGTCAGGATCCCTCTTTGGCTGCCACGGCCACACATGTTGTTCCTCCCGCGGTCGAGGAGGCCTCCGCAATCCTCTCGGGAGCTGCAGCCGGGCCTGGGAAACGACATGGTGAGCTTCCAGGTGCCTTGCCGAGTCAGCCTGCACCGCTTCTGGACCCCAGGCGCGTGATGCTGTCAGACGTTGGAATTGGGTCCCCATGAGGGGAGAGCCTTAGCTAGGGTTAGGGTTCGGGCCAGGGACGTCGCCAGGGCCGAAGCGACTCCGGTCTCGTGATCTCCCTCGAGGGCTGAAGTGAGGGCCCATGCCAGAAGGCGGCTCAAATGCAGGATTAGGGATCGAGGCAGGCTTAGGTTTCGGGGGAGGGTCCCGGTTCGGGGTAGGGTTAGGGTTAGGGTTAGGTCCCAGGAGGTTCCAGGCGCCGAACCCACAGCAGGGCAGTGGTCTCCCCGAAGGGCTGAGTTGAGGGCACAAGGGACGGTGCCGGTCAGGATCCCTCTTTGGCTGCCACGGCCACACATGTTGTTCCTCCCGCGGTCGAGGAGGCCTCCGCAATCCTCTCGGGAGCTGCAGCCGGGCCTGGGAAACGACATGGTGAGCTTCCAGGTGCCTTGCCGAGTCAGCCTGCACCGCTTCTGGACCCCAGGCGCGTGATGCTGTCAGACGTTGGAATTGGGTCCCCATGAGGGGAGAGCCTTAGCTAGGGTTAGGGTTCGGGCCAGGGACGTCGCCAGGGCCGAAGCGACTCCGGTCTCGTGATCTCCCTCGAGGGCTGAAGTGAGGGCCCATGCCAGAAGGCGGCTCAAATGCAGGATTAGGGATCGAGGCAGGCTTAGGTTTCGGGGGAGGGTCCCGGTTCGGGGTAGGGTTAGGGTTAGGGTTAGGTCCCAGGAGGTTCCAGGCGCCGAACCCACAGCAGGGCAGTGGTCTCCCCGAAGGGCTGAGTTGAGGGCACAAGGGACGGTGCCGGTCAGGATCCCTCTTTGGCTGCCACGGCCACACATGTTGTTCCTCCCGCGGTCGAGGAGGCCTCCGCAATCCTCTCGGGAGCTGCAGCCGGGCCTGGGAAACGACATGGTGAGCTTCCAGGTGCCTTGCCGAGTCAGCCTGCACCGCTTCTGGACCCCAGGCGCGTGATGCTGTCAGACGTTGGAATTGGGTCCCCATGAGGGGAGAGCCTTAGCTAGGGTTAGGGTTCGGGCCAGGGACGTCGCCAGGGCCGAAGCGACTCCGGTCTCGTGATCTCCCTCGAGGGCTGAAGTGAGGGCCCATGCCAGAAGGCGGCTCAAATGCAGGATTAGGGATCGAGGCAGGCTTAGGTTTCGGGGGAGGGTCCCGGTTCGGGGTAGGGTTAGGGTTAGGGTTAGGTCCCAGGAGGTTCCAGGCGCCGAACCCACAGCAGGGCAGTGGTCTCCCCGAAGGGCTGAGTTGAGGGCACAAGGGACGGTGCCGGTCAGGATCCCTCTTTGGCTGCCACGGCCACACATGTTGTTCCTCCCGCGGTCGAGGAGGCCTCCGCAATCCTCTCGGGAGCTGCAGCCGGGCCTGGGAAACGACATGGTGAGCTTCCAGGTGCCTTGCCGAGTCAGCCTGCACCGCTTCTGGACCCCAGGCGCGTGATGCTGTCAGACGTTGGAATTGGGTCCCCATGAGGGGAGAGCCTTAGCTAGGGTTAGGGTTCGGGCCAGGGACGTCGCCAGGGCCGAAGCGACTCCGGTCTCGTGATCTCCCTCGAGGGCTGAAGTGAGGGCCCATGCCAGAAGGCGGCTCAAATGCAGGATTAGGGATCGAGGCAGGCTTAGGTTTCGGGGGAGGGTCCCGGTTCGGGGTAGGGTTAGGGTTAGGGTTAGGTCCCAGGAGGTTCCAGGCGCCGAACCCACAGCAGGGCAGTGGTCTCCCCGAAGGGCTGAGTTGAGGGCACAAGGGACGGTGCCGGTCAGGATCCCTCTTTGGCTGCCACGGCCACACATGTTGTTCCTCCCGCGGTCGAGGAGGCCTCCGCAATCCTCTCGGGAGCTGCAGCCGGGCCTGGGAAACGACATGGTGAGCTTCCAGGTGCCTTGCCGAGTCAGCCTGCACCGCTTCTGGACCCCAGGCGCGTGATGCTGTCAGACGTTGGAATTGGGTCCCCATGAGGGGAGAGCCTTAGCTAGGGTTAGGGTTCGGGCCAGGGACGTCGCCAGGGCCGAAGCGACTCCGGTCTCGTGATCTCCCTCGAGGGCTGAAGTGAGGGCCCATGCCAGAAGGCGGCTCAAATGCAGGATTAGGGATCGAGGCAGGCTTAGGTTTCGGGGGAGGGTCCCGGTTCGGGGTAGGGTTAGGGTTAGGGTTAGGTCCCAGGAGGTTCCAGGCGCCGAACCCACAGCAGGGCAGTGGTCTCCCCGAAGGGCTGAGTTGAGGGCACAAGGGACGGTGCCGGTCAGGATCCCTCTTTGGCTGCCACGGCCACACATGTTGTTCCTCCCGCGGTCGAGGAGGCCTCCGCAATCCTCTCGGGAGCTGCAGCCGGGCCTGGGAAACGACATGGTGAGCTTCCAGGTGCCTTGCCGAGTCAGCCTGCACCGCTTCTGGACCCCAGGCGCGTGATGCTGTCAGACGTTGGAATTGGGTCCCCATGAGGGGAGAGCCTTAGCTAGGGTTAGGGTTCGGGCCAGGGACGTCGCCAGGGCCGAAGCGACTCCGGTCTCGTGATCTCCCTCGAGGGCTGAAGTGAGGGCCCATGCCAGAAGGCGGCTCAAATGCAGGATTAGGGATCGAGGCAGGCTTAGGTTTCGGGGGAGGGTCCCGGTTCGGGGTAGGGTTAGGGTTAGGGTTAGGTCCCAGGAGGTTCCAGGCGCCGAACCCACAGCAGGGCAGTGGTCTCCCCGAAGGGCTGAGTTGAGGGCACAAGGGACGGTGCCGGTCAGGATCCCTCTTTGGCTGCCACGGCCACACATGTTGTTCCTCCCGCGGTCGAGGAGGCCTCCGCAATCCTCTCGGGAGCTGCAGCCGGGCCTGGGAAACGACATGGTGAGCTTCCAGGTGCCTTGCCGAGTCAGCCTGCACCGCTTCTGGACCCCAGGCGCGTGATGCTGTCAGACGTTGGAATTGGGTCCCCATGAGGGGAGAGCCTTAGCTAGGGTTAGGGTTCGGGCCAGGGACGTCGCCAGGGCCGAAGCGACTCCGGTCTCGTGATCTCCCTCGAGGGCTGAAGTGAGGGCCCATGCCAGAAGGCGGCTCAAATGCAGGATTAGGGATCGAGGCAGGCTTAGGTTTCGGGGGAGGGTCCCGGTTCGGGGTAGGGTTAGGGTTAGGGTTAGGTCCCAGGAGGTTCCAGGCGCCGAACCCACAGCAGGGCAGTGGTCTCCCCGAAGGGCTGAGTTGAGGGCACAAGGGACGGTGCCGGTCAGGATCCCTCTTTGGCTGCCACGGCCACACATGTTGTTCCTCCCGCGGTCGAGGAGGCCTCCGCAATCCTCTCGGGAGCTGCAGCCGGGCCTGGGAAACGACATGGTGAGCTTCCAGGTGCCTTGCCGAGTCAGCCTGCACCGCTTCTGGACCCCAGGCGCGTGATGCTGTCAGACGTTGGAATTGGGTCCCCATGAGGGGAGAGCCTTAGCTAGGGTTAGGGTTCGGGCCAGGGACGTCGCCAGGGCCGAAGCGACTCCGGTCTCGTGATCTCCCTCGAGGGCTGAAGTGAGGGCCCATGCCAGAAGGCGGCTCAAATGCAGGATTAGGGATCGAGGCAGGCTTAGGTTTCGGGGGAGGGTCCCGGTTCGGGGTAGGGTTAGGGTTAGGGTTAGGTCCCAGGAGGTTCCAGGCGCCGAACCCACAGCAGGGCAGTGGTCTCCCCGAAGGGCTGAGTTGAGGGCACAAGGGACGGTGCCGGTCAGGATCCCTCTTTGGCTGCCACGGCCACACATGTTGTTCCTCCCGCGGTCGAGGAGGCCTCCGCAATCCTCTCGGGAGCTGCAGCCGGGCCTGGGAAACGACATGGTGAGCTTCCAGGTGCCTTGCCGAGTCAGCCTGCACCGCTTCTGGACCCCAGGCGCGTGATGCTGTCAGACGTTGGAATTGGGTCCCCATGAGGGGAGAGCCTTAGCTAGGGTTAGGGTTCGGGCCAGGGACGTCGCCAGGGCCGAAGCGACTCCGGTCTCGTGATCTCCCTCGAGGGCTGAAGTGAGGGCCCATGCCAGAAGGCGGCTCAAATGCAGGATTAGGGATCGAGGCAGGCTTAGGTTTCGGGGGAGGGTCCCGGTTCGGGGTAGGGTTAGGGTTAGGGTTAGGTCCCAGGAGGTTCCAGGCGCCGAACCCACAGCAGGGCAGTGGTCTCCCCGAAGGGCTGAGTTGAGGGCACAAGGGACGGTGCCGGTCAGGATCCCTCTTTGGCTGCCACGGCCACACATGTTGTTCCTCCCGCGGTCGAGGAGGCCTCCGCAATCCTCTCGGGAGCTGCAGCCGGGCCTGGGAAACGACATGGTGAGCTTCCAGGTGCCTTGCCGAGTCAGCCTGCACCGCTTCTGGACCCCAGGCGCGTGATGCTGTCAGACGTTGGAATTGGGTCCCCATGAGGGGAGAGCCTTAGCTAGGGTTAGGGTTCGGGCCAGGGACGTCGCCAGGGCCGAAGCGACTCCGGTCTCGTGATCTCCCTCGAGGGCTGAAGTGAGGGCCCATGCCAGAAGGCGGCTCAAATGCAGGATTAGGGATCGAGGCAGGCTTAGGTTTCGGGGGAGGGTCCCGGTTCGGGGTAGGGTTAGGGTTAGGGTTAGGTCCCAGGAGGTTCCAGGCGCCGAACCCACAGCAGGGCAGTGGTCTCCCCGAAGGGCTGAGTTGAGGGCACAAGGGACGGTGCCGGTCAGGATCCCTCTTTGGCTGCCACGGCCACACATGTTGTTCCTCCCGCGGTCGAGGAGGCCTCCGCAATCCTCTCGGGAGCTGCAGCCGGGCCTGGGAAACGACATGGTGAGCTTCCAGGTGCCTTGCCGAGTCAGCCTGCACCGCTTCTGGACCCCAGGCGCGTGATGCTGTCAGACGTTGGAATTGGGTCCCCATGAGGGGAGAGCCTTAGCTAGGGTTAGGGTTCGGGCCAGGGACGTCGCCAGGGCCGAAGCGACTCCGGTCTCGTGATCTCCCTCGAGGGCTGAAGTGAGGGCCCATGCCAGAAGGCGGCTCAAATGCAGGATTAGGGATCGAGGCAGGCTTAGGTTTCGGGGGAGGGTCCCGGTTCGGGGTAGGGTTAGGGTTAGGGTTAGGTCCCAGGAGGTTCCAGGCGCCGAACCCACAGCAGGGCAGTGGTCTCCCCGAAGGGCTGAGTTGAGGGCACAAGGGACGGTGCCGGTCAGGATCCCTCTTTGGCTGCCACGGCCACACATGTTGTTCCTCCCGCGGTCGAGGAGGCCTCCGCAATCCTCTCGGGAGCTGCAGCCGGGCCTGGGAAACGACATGGTGAGCTTCCAGGTGCCTTGCCGAGTCAGCCTGCACCGCTTCTGGACCCCAGGCGCGTGATGCTGTCAGACGTTGGAATTGGGTCCCCATGAGGGGAGAGCCTTAGCTAGGGTTAGGGTTCGGGCCAGGGACGTCGCCAGGGCCGAAGCGACTCCGGTCTCGTGATCTCCCTCGAGGGCTGAAGTGAGGGCCCATGCCAGAAGGCGGCTCAAATGCAGGATTAGGGATCGAGGCAGGCTTAGGTTTCGGGGGAGGGTCCCGGTTCGGGGTAGGGTTAGGGTTAGGGTTAGGTCCCAGGAGGTTCCAGGCGCCGAACCCACAGCAGGGCAGTGGTCTCCCCGAAGGGCTGAGTTGAGGGCACAAGGGACGGTGCCGGTCAGGATCCCTCTTTGGCTGCCACGGCCACACATGTTGTTCCTCCCGCGGTCGAGGAGGCCTCCGCAATCCTCTCGGGAGCTGCAGCCGGGCCTGGGAAACGACATGGTGAGCTTCCAGGTGCCTTGCCGAGTCAGCCTGCACCGCTTCTGGACCCCAGGCGCGTGATGCTGTCAGACGTTGGAATTGGGTCCCCATGAGGGGAGAGCCTTAGCTAGGGTTAGGGTTCGGGCCAGGGACGTCGCCAGGGCCGAAGCGACTCCGGTCTCGTGATCTCCCTCGAGGGCTGAAGTGAGGGCCCATGCCAGAAGGCGGCTCAAATGCAGGATTAGGGATCGAGGCAGGCTTAGGTTTCGGGGGAGGGTCCCGGTTCGGGGTAGGGTTAGGGTTAGGGTTAGGTCCCAGGAGGTTCCAGGCGCCGAACCCACAGCAGGGCAGTGGTCTCCCCGAAGGGCTGAGTTGAGGGCACAAGGGACGGTGCCGGTCAGGATCCCTCTTTGGCTGCCACGGCCACACATGTTGTTCCTCCCGCGGTCGAGGAGGCCTCCGCAATCCTCTCGGGAGCTGCAGCCGGGCCTGGGAAACGACATGGTGAGCTTCCAGGTGCCTTGCCGAGTCAGCCTGCACCGCTTCTGGACCCCAGGCGCGTGATGCTGTCAGACGTTGGAATTGGGTCCCCATGAGGGGAGAGCCTTAGCTAGGGTTAGGGTTCGGGCCAGGGACGTCGCCAGGGCCGAAGCGACTCCGGTCTCGTGATCTCCCTCGAGGGCTGAAGTGAGGGCCCATGCCAGAAGGCGGCTCAAATGCAGGATTAGGGATCGAGGCAGGCTTAGGTTTCGGGGGAGGGTCCCGGTTCGGGGTAGGGTTAGGGTTAGGGTTAGGTCCCAGGAGGTTCCAGGCGCCGAACCCACAGCAGGGCAGTGGTCTCCCCGAAGGGCTGAGTTGAGGGCACAAGGGACGGTGCCGGTCAGGATCCCTCTTTGGCTGCCACGGCCACACATGTTGTTCCTCCCGCGGTCGAGGAGGCCTCCGCAATCCTCTCGGGAGCTGCAGCCGGGCCTGGGAAACGACATGGTGAGCTTCCAGGTGCCTTGCCGAGTCAGCCTGCACCGCTTCTGGACCCCAGGCGCGTGATGCTGTCAGACGTTGGAATTGGGTCCCCATGAGGGGAGAGCCTTAGCTAGGGTTAGGGTTCGGGCCAGGGACGTCGCCAGGGCCGAAGCGACTCCGGTCTCGTGATCTCCCTCGAGGGCTGAAGTGAGGGCCCATGCCAGAAGGCGGCTCAAATGCAGGATTAGGGATCGAGGCAGGCTTAGGTTTCGGGGGAGGGTCCCGGTTCGGGGTAGGGTTAGGGTTAGGGTTAGGTCCCAGGAGGTTCCAGGCGCCGAACCCACAGCAGGGCAGTGGTCTCCCCGAAGGGCTGAGTTGAGGGCACAAGGGACGGTGCCGGTCAGGATCCCTCTTTGGCTGCCACGGCCACACATGTTGTTCCTCCCGCGGTCGAGGAGGCCTCCGCAATCCTCTCGGGAGCTGCAGCCGGGCCTGGGAAACGACATGGTGAGCTTCCAGGTGCCTTGCCGAGTCAGCCTGCACCGCTTCTGGACCCCAGGCGCGTGATGCTGTCAGACGTTGGAATTGGGTCCCCATGAGGGGAGAGCCTTAGCTAGGGTTAGGGTTCGGGCCAGGGACGTCGCCAGGGCCGAAGCGACTCCGGTCTCGTGATCTCCCTCGAGGGCTGAAGTGAGGGCCCATGCCAGAAGGCGGCTCAAATGCAGGATTAGGGATCGAGGCAGGCTTAGGTTTCGGGGGAGGGTCCCGGTTCGGGGTAGGGTTAGGGTTAGGGTTAGGTCCCAGGAGGTTCCAGGCGCCGAACCCACAGCAGGGCAGTGGTCTCCCCGAAGGGCTGAGTTGAGGGCACAAGGGACGGTGCCGGTCAGGATCCCTCTTTGGCTGCCACGGCCACACATGTTGTTCCTCCCGCGGTCGAGGAGGCCTCCGCAATCCTCTCGGGAGCTGCAGCCGGGCCTGGGAAACGACATGGTGAGCTTCCAGGTGCCTTGCCGAGTCAGCCTGCACCGCTTCTGGACCCCAGGCGCGTGATGCTGTCAGACGTTGGAATTGGGTCCCCATGAGGGGAGAGCCTTAGCTAGGGTTAGGGTTCGGGCCAGGGACGTCGCCAGGGCCGAAGCGACTCCGGTCTCGTGATCTCCCTCGAGGGCTGAAGTGAGGGCCCATGCCAGAAGGCGGCTCAAATGCAGGATTAGGGATCGAGGCAGGCTTAGGTTTCGGGGGAGGGTCCCGGTTCGGGGTAGGGTTAGGGTTAGGGTTAGGTCCCAGGAGGTTCCAGGCGCCGAACCCACAGCAGGGCAGTGGTCTCCCCGAAGGGCTGAGTTGAGGGCACAAGGGACGGTGCCGGTCAGGATCCCTCTTTGGCTGCCACGGCCACACATGTTGTTCCTCCCGCGGTCGAGGAGGCCTCCGCAATCCTCTCGGGAGCTGCAGCCGGGCCTGGGAAACGACATGGTGAGCTTCCAGGTGCCTTGCCGAGTCAGCCTGCACCGCTTCTGGACCCCAGGCGCGTGATGCTGTCAGACGTTGGAATTGGGTCCCCATGAGGGGAGAGCCTTAGCTAGGGTTAGGGTTCGGGCCAGGGACGTCGCCAGGGCCGAAGCGACTCCGGTCTCGTGATCTCCCTCGAGGGCTGAAGTGAGGGCCCATGCCAGAAGGCGGCTCAAATGCAGGATTAGGGATCGAGGCAGGCTTAGGTTTCGGGGGAGGGTCCCGGTTCGGGGTAGGGTTAGGGTTAGGGTTAGGTCCCAGGAGGTTCCAGGCGCCGAACCCACAGCAGGGCAGTGGTCTCCCCGAAGGGCTGAGTTGAGGGCACAAGGGACGGTGCCGGTCAGGATCCCTCTTTGGCTGCCACGGCCACACATGTTGTTCCTCCCGCGGTCGAGGAGGCCTCCGCAATCCTCTCGGGAGCTGCAGCCGGGCCTGGGAAACGACATGGTGAGCTTCCAGGTGCCTTGCCGAGTCAGCCTGCACCGCTTCTGGACCCCAGGCGCGTGATGCTGTCAGACGTTGGAATTGGGTCCCCATGAGGGGAGAGCCTTAGCTAGGGTTAGGGTTCGGGCCAGGGACGTCGCCAGGGCCGAAGCGACTCCGGTCTCGTGATCTCCCTCGAGGGCTGAAGTGAGGGCCCATGCCAGAAGGCGGCTCAAATGCAGGATTAGGGATCGAGGCAGGCTTAGGTTTCGGGGGAGGGTCCCGGTTCGGGGTAGGGTTAGGGTTAGGGTTAGGTCCCAGGAGGTTCCAGGCGCCGAACCCACAGCAGGGCAGTGGTCTCCCCGAAGGGCTGAGTTGAGGGCACAAGGGACGGTGCCGGTCAGGATCCCTCTTTGGCTGCCACGGCCACACATGTTGTTCCTCCCGCGGTCGAGGAGGCCTCCGCAATCCTCTCGGGAGCTGCAGCCGGGCCTGGGAAACGACATGGTGAGCTTCCAGGTGCCTTGCCGAGTCAGCCTGCACCGCTTCTGGACCCCAGGCGCGTGATGCTGTCAGACGTTGGAATTGGGTCCCCATGAGGGGAGAGCCTTAGCTAGGGTTAGGGTTCGGGCCAGGGACGTCGCCAGGGCCGAAGCGACTCCGGTCTCGTGATCTCCCTCGAGGGCTGAAGTGAGGGCCCATGCCAGAAGGCGGCTCAAATGCAGGATTAGGGATCGAGGCAGGCTTAGGTTTCGGGGGAGGGTCCCGGTTCGGGGTAGGGTTAGGGTTAGGGTTAGGTCCCAGGAGGTTCCAGGCGCCGAACCCACAGCAGGGCAGTGGTCTCCCCGAAGGGCTGAGTTGAGGGCACAAGGGACGGTGCCGGTCAGGATCCCTCTTTGGCTGCCACGGCCACACATGTTGTTCCTCCCGCGGTCGAGGAGGCCTCCGCAATCCTCTCGGGAGCTGCAGCCGGGCCTGGGAAACGACATGGTGAGCTTCCAGGTGCCTTGCCGAGTCAGCCTGCACCGCTTCTGGACCCCAGGCGCGTGATGCTGTCAGACGTTGGAATTGGGTCCCCATGAGGGGAGAGCCTTAGCTAGGGTTAGGGTTCGGGCCAGGGACGTCGCCAGGGCCGAAGCGACTCCGGTCTCGTGATCTCCCTCGAGGGCTGAAGTGAGGGCCCATGCCAGAAGGCGGCTCAAATGCAGGATTAGGGATCGAGGCAGGCTTAGGTTTCGGGGGAGGGTCCCGGTTCGGGGTAGGGTTAGGGTTAGGGTTAGGTCCCAGGAGGTTCCAGGCGCCGAACCCACAGCAGGGCAGTGGTCTCCCCGAAGGGCTGAGTTGAGGGCACAAGGGACGGTGCCGGTCAGGATCCCTCTTTGGCTGCCACGGCCACACATGTTGTTCCTCCCGCGGTCGAGGAGGCCTCCGCAATCCTCTCGGGAGCTGCAGCCGGGCCTGGGAAACGACATGGTGAGCTTCCAGGTGCCTTGCCGAGTCAGCCTGCACCGCTTCTGGACCCCAGGCGCGTGATGCTGTCAGACGTTGGAATTGGGTCCCCATGAGGGGAGAGCCTTAGCTAGGGTTAGGGTTCGGGCCAGGGACGTCGCCAGGGCCGAAGCGACTCCGGTCTCGTGATCTCCCTCGAGGGCTGAAGTGAGGGCCCATGCCAGAAGGCGGCTCAAATGCAGGATTAGGGATCGAGGCAGGCTTAGGTTTCGGGGGAGGGTCCCGGTTCGGGGTAGGGTTAGGGTTAGGGTTAGGTCCCAGGAGGTTCCAGGCGCCGAACCCACAGCAGGGCAGTGGTCTCCCCGAAGGGCTGAGTTGAGGGCACAAGGGACGGTGCCGGTCAGGATCCCTCTTTGGCTGCCACGGCCACACATGTTGTTCCTCCCGCGGTCGAGGAGGCCTCCGCAATCCTCTCGGGAGCTGCAGCCGGGCCTGGGAAACGACATGGTGAGCTTCCAGGTGCCTTGCCGAGTCAGCCTGCACCGCTTCTGGACCCCAGGCGCGTGATGCTGTCAGACGTTGGAATTGGGTCCCCATGAGGGGAGAGCCTTAGCTAGGGTTAGGGTTCGGGCCAGGGACGTCGCCAGGGCCGAAGCGACTCCGGTCTCGTGATCTCCCTCGAGGGCTGAAGTGAGGGCCCATGCCAGAAGGCGGCTCAAATGCAGGATTAGGGATCGAGGCAGGCTTAGGTTTCGGGGGAGGGTCCCGGTTCGGGGTAGGGTTAGGGTTAGGGTTAGGTCCCAGGAGGTTCCAGGCGCCGAACCCACAGCAGGGCAGTGGTCTCCCCGAAGGGCTGAGTTGAGGGCACAAGGGACGGTGCCGGTCAGGATCCCTCTTTGGCTGCCACGGCCACACATGTTGTTCCTCCCGCGGTCGAGGAGGCCTCCGCAATCCTCTCGGGAGCTGCAGCCGGGCCTGGGAAACGACATGGTGAGCTTCCAGGTGCCTTGCCGAGTCAGCCTGCACCGCTTCTGGACCCCAGGCGCGTGATGCTGTCAGACGTTGGAATTGGGTCCCCATGAGGGGAGAGCCTTAGCTAGGGTTAGGGTTCGGGCCAGGGACGTCGCCAGGGCCGAAGCGACTCCGGTCTCGTGATCTCCCTCGAGGGCTGAAGTGAGGGCCCATGCCAGAAGGCGGCTCAAATGCAGGATTAGGGATCGAGGCAGGCTTAGGTTTCGGGGGAGGGTCCCGGTTCGGGGTAGGGTTAGGGTTAGGGTTAGGTCCCAGGAGGTTCCAGGCGCCGAACCCACAGCAGGGCAGTGGTCTCCCCGAAGGGCTGAGTTGAGGGCACAAGGGACGGTGCCGGTCAGGATCCCTCTTTGGCTGCCACGGCCACACATGTTGTTCCTCCCGCGGTCGAGGAGGCCTCCGCAATCCTCTCGGGAGCTGCAGCCGGGCCTGGGAAACGACATGGTGAGCTTCCAGGTGCCTTGCCGAGTCAGCCTGCACCGCTTCTGGACCCCAGGCGCGTGATGCTGTCAGACGTTGGAATTGGGTCCCCATGAGGGGAGAGCCTTAGCTAGGGTTAGGGTTCGGGCCAGGGACGTCGCCAGGGCCGAAGCGACTCCGGTCTCGTGATCTCCCTCGAGGGCTGAAGTGAGGGCCCATGCCAGAAGGCGGCTCAAATGCAGGATTAGGGATCGAGGCAGGCTTAGGTTTCGGGGGAGGGTCCCGGTTCGGGGTAGGGTTAGGGTTAGGGTTAGGTCCCAGGAGGTTCCAGGCGCCGAACCCACAGCAGGGCAGTGGTCTCCCCGAAGGGCTGAGTTGAGGGCACAAGGGACGGTGCCGGTCAGGATCCCTCTTTGGCTGCCACGGCCACACATGTTGTTCCTCCCGCGGTCGAGGAGGCCTCCGCAATCCTCTCGGGAGCTGCAGCCGGGCCTGGGAAACGACATGGTGAGCTTCCAGGTGCCTTGCCGAGTCAGCCTGCACCGCTTCTGGACCCCAGGCGCGTGATGCTGTCAGACGTTGGAATTGGGTCCCCATGAGGGGAGAGCCTTAGCTAGGGTTAGGGTTCGGGCCAGGGACGTCGCCAGGGCCGAAGCGACTCCGGTCTCGTGATCTCCCTCGAGGGCTGAAGTGAGGGCCCATGCCAGAAGGCGGCTCAAATGCAGGATTAGGGATCGAGGCAGGCTTAGGTTTCGGGGGAGGGTCCCGGTTCGGGGTAGGGTTAGGGTTAGGGTTAGGTCCCAGGAGGTTCCAGGCGCCGAACCCACAGCAGGGCAGTGGTCTCCCCGAAGGGCTGAGTTGAGGGCACAAGGGACGGTGCCGGTCAGGATCCCTCTTTGGCTGCCACGGCCACACATGTTGTTCCTCCCGCGGTCGAGGAGGCCTCCGCAATCCTCTCGGGAGCTGCAGCCGGGCCTGGGAAACGACATGGTGAGCTTCCAGGTGCCTTGCCGAGTCAGCCTGCACCGCTTCTGGACCCCAGGCGCGTGATGCTGTCAGACGTTGGAATTGGGTCCCCATGAGGGGAGAGCCTTAGCTAGGGTTAGGGTTCGGGCCAGGGACGTCGCCAGGGCCGAAGCGACTCCGGTCTCGTGATCTCCCTCGAGGGCTGAAGTGAGGGCCCATGCCAGAAGGCGGCTCAAATGCAGGATTAGGGATCGAGGCAGGCTTAGGTTTCGGGGGAGGGTCCCGGTTCGGGGTAGGGTTAGGGTTAGGGTTAGGTCCCAGGAGGTTCCAGGCGCCGAACCCACAGCAGGGCAGTGGTCTCCCCGAAGGGCTGAGTTGAGGGCACAAGGGACGGTGCCGGTCAGGATCCCTCTTTGGCTGCCACGGCCACACATGTTGTTCCTCCCGCGGTCGAGGAGGCCTCCGCAATCCTCTCGGGAGCTGCAGCCGGGCCTGGGAAACGACATGGTGAGCTTCCAGGTGCCTTGCCGAGTCAGCCTGCACCGCTTCTGGACCCCAGGCGCGTGATGCTGTCAGACGTTGGAATTGGGTCCCCATGAGGGGAGAGCCTTAGCTAGGGTTAGGGTTCGGGCCAGGGACGTCGCCAGGGCCGAAGCGACTCCGGTCTCGTGATCTCCCTCGAGGGCTGAAGTGAGGGCCCATGCCAGAAGGCGGCTCAAATGCAGGATTAGGGATCGAGGCAGGCTTAGGTTTCGGGGGAGGGTCCCGGTTCGGGGTAGGGTTAGGGTTAGGGTTAGGTCCCAGGAGGTTCCAGGCGCCGAACCCACAGCAGGGCAGTGGTCTCCCCGAAGGGCTGAGTTGAGGGCACAAGGGACGGTGCCGGTCAGGATCCCTCTTTGGCTGCCACGGCCACACATGTTGTTCCTCCCGCGGTCGAGGAGGCCTCCGCAATCCTCTCGGGAGCTGCAGCCGGGCCTGGGAAACGACATGGTGAGCTTCCAGGTTCCTTGCCGAGTCAGCCTGCACCGCTTCTGGACCCCAGGCGCGTGATGCTGTCAGACGTTGGAATTGGGTCCCCATGAGGGGAGAGCCTTAGCTAGGGTTAGGGTTCGGGCCAGGGACGTCGCCAGGGCCGAAGCGACTCCGGTCTCGTGATCTCCCTCGAGGGCTGAAGTGAGGGCCCATGCCAGAAGGCGGCTCAAATGCAGGATTAGGGATCGAGGCAGGCTTAGGTTTCGGGGGAGGGTCCCGGTTCGGGGTAGGGTTAGGGTTAGGGTTAGGTCCCAGGAGGTTCCAGGCGCCGAACCCACAGCAGGGCAGTGGTCTCCCCGAAGGGCTGAGTTGAGGGCACAAGGGACGGTGCCGGTCAGGATCCCTCTTTGGCTGCCACGGCCACACATGTTGTTCCTCCCGCGGTCGAGGAGGCCTCCGCAATCCTCTCGGGAGCTGCAGCCGGGCCTGGGAAACGACATGGTGAGCTTCCAGGTTCCTTGCCGAGTCAGCCTGCACCGCTTCTGGACCCCAGGCGCGTGATGCTGTCAGACGTTGGAATTGGGTCCCCATGAGGGGAGAGCCTTAGCTAGGGTTAGGGTTCGGGCCAGGGACGTCGCCAGGGCCGAAGCGACTCCGGTCTCGTGATCTCCCTCGAGGGCTGAAGTGAGGGCCCATGCCAGAAGGCGGCTCAAATGCAGGATTAGGGATCGAGGCAGGCTTAGGTTTCGGGGGAGGGTCCCGGTTCGGGGTAGGGTTAGGGTTAGGGTTAGGTCCCAGGAGGTTCCAGGCGCCGAACCCACAGCAGGGCAGTGGTCTCCCCGAAGGGCTGAGTTGAGGGCACAAGGGACGGTGCCGGTCAGGATCCCTCTTTGGCTGCCACGGCCACACATGTTGTTCCTCCCGCGGTCGAGGAGGCCTCCGCAATCCTCTCGGGAGCTGCAGCCGGGCCTGGGAAACGACATGGTGAGCTTCCAGGTGCCTTGCCGAGTCAGCCTGCACCGCTTCTGGACCCCAGGCGCGTGATGCTGTCAGACGTTGGAATTGGGTCCCCATGAGGGGAGAGCCTTAGCTAGGGTTAGGGTTCGGGCCAGGGACGTCGCCAGGGCCGAAGCGACTCCGGTCTCGTGATCTCCCTCGAGGGCTGAAGTGAGGGCCCATGCCAGAAGGCGGCTCAAATGCAGGATTAGGGATCGAGGCAGGCTTAGGTTTCGGGGGAGGGTCCCGGTTCGGGGTAGGGTTAGGGTTAGGGTTAGGTCCCAGGAGGTTCCAGGCGCCGAACCCACAGCAGGGCAGTGGTCTCCCCGAAGGGCTGAGTTGAGGGCACAAGGGACGGTGCCGGTCAGGATCCCTCTTTGGCTGCCACGGCCACACATGTTGTTCCTCCCGCGGTCGAGGAGGCCTCCGCAATCCTCTCGGGAGCTGCAGCCGGGCCTGGGAAACGACATGGTGAGCTTCCAGGTTCCTTGCCGAGTCAGCCTGCACCGCTTCTGGACCCCAGGCGCGTGATGCTGTCAGACGTTGGAATTGGGTCCCCATGAGGGGAGAGCCTTAGCTAGGGTTAGGGTTCGGGCCAGGGACGTCGCCAGGGCCGAAGCGACTCCGGTCTCGTGATCTCCCTCGAGGGCTGAAGTGAGGGCCCATGCCAGAAGGCGGCTCAAATGCAGGATTAGGGATCGAGGCAGGCTTAGGTTTCGGGGGAGGGTCCCGGTTCGGGGTAGGGTTAGGGTTAGGGTTAGGTCCCAGGAGGTTCCAGGCGCCGAACCCACAGCAGGGCAGTGGTCTCCCCGAAGGGCTGAGTTGAGGGCACAAGGGACGGTGCCGGTCAGGATCCCTCTTTGGCTGCCACGGCCACACATGTTGTTCCTCCCGCGGTCGAGGAGGCCTCCGCAATCCTCTCGGGAGCTGCAGCCGGGCCTGGGAAACGACATGGTGAGCTTCCAGGTGCCTTGCCGAGTCAGCCTGCACCGCTTCTGGACCCCAGGCGCGTGATGCTGTCAGACGTTGGAATTGGGTCCCCATGAGGGGAGAGCCTTAGCTAGGGTTAGGGTTCGGGCCAGGGACGTCGCCAGGGCCGAAGCGACTCCGGTCTCGTGATCTCCCTCGAGGGCTGAAGTGAGGGCCCATGCCAGAAGGCGGCTCAAATGCAGGATTAGGGATCGAGGCAGGCTTAGGTTTCGGGGGAGGGTCCCGGTTCGGGGTAGGGTTAGGGTTAGGGTTAGGTCCCAGGAGGTTCCAGGCGCCGAACCCACAGCAGGGCAGTGGTCTCCCCGAAGGGCTGAGTTGAGGGCACAAGGGACGGTGCCGGTCAGGATCCCTCTTTGGCTGCCACGGCCACACATGTTGTTCCTCCCGCGGTCGAGGAGGCCTCCGCAATCCTCTCGGGAGCTGCAGCCGGGCCTGGGAAACGACATGGTGAGCTTCCAGGTTCCTTGCCGAGTCAGCCTGCACCGCTTCTGGACCCCAGGCGCGTGATGCTGTCAGACGTTGGAATTGGGTCCCCATGAGGGGAGAGCCTTAGCTAGGGTTAGGGTTCGGGCCAGGGACGTCGCCAGGGCCGAAGCGACTCCGGTCTCGTGATCTCCCTCGAGGGCTGAAGTGAGGGCCCATGCCAGAAGGCGGCTCAAATGCAGGATTAGGGATCGAGGCAGGCTTAGGTTTCGGGGGAGGGTCCCGGTTCGGGGTAGGGTTAGGGTTAGGGTTAGGTCCCAGGAGGTTCCAGGCGCCGAACCCACAGCAGGGCAGTGGTCTCCCCGAAGGGCTGAGTTGAGGGCACAAGGGACGGTGCCGGTCAGGATCCCTCTTTGGCTGCCACGGCCACACATGTTGTTCCTCCCGCGGTCGAGGAGGCCTCCGCAATCCTCTCGGGAGCTGCAGCCGGGCCTGGGAAACGACATGGTGAGCTTCCAGGTTCCTTGCCGAGTCAGCCTGCACCGCTTCTGGACCCCAGGCGCGTGATGCTGTCAGACGTTGGAATTGGGTCCCCATGAGGGGAGAGCCTTAGCTAGGGTTAGGGTTCGGGCCAGGGACGTCGCCAGGGCCGAAGCGACTCCGGTCTCGTGATCTCCCTCGAGGGCTGAAGTGAGGGCCCATGCCAGAAGGCGGCTCAAATGCAGGATTAGGGATCGAGGCAGGCTTAGGTTTCGGGGGAGGGTCCCGGTTCGGGGTAGGGTTAGGGTTAGGGTTAGGTCCCAGGAGGTTCCAGGCGCCGAACCCACAGCAGGGCAGTGGTCTCCCCGAAGGGCTGAGTTGAGGGCACAAGGGACGGTGCCGGTCAGGATCCCTCTTTGGCTGCCACGGCCACACATGTTGTTCCTCCCGCGGTCGAGGAGGCCTCCGCAATCCTCTCGGGAGCTGCAGCCGGGCCTGGGAAACGACATGGTGAGCTTCCAGGTTCCTTGCCGAGTCAGCCTGCACCGCTTCTGGACCCCAGGCGCGTGATGCTGTCAGACGTTGGAATTGGGTCCCCATGAGGGGAGAGCCTTAGCTAGGGTTAGGGTTCGGGCCAGGGACGTCGCCAGGGCCGAAGCGACTCCGGTCTCGTGATCTCCCTCGAGGGCTGAAGTGAGGGCCCATGCCAGAAGGCGGCTCAAATGCAGGATTAGGGATCGAGGCAGGCTTAGGTTTCGGGGGAGGGTCCCGGTTCGGGGTAGGGTTAGGGTTAGGGTTAGGTCCCAGGAGGTTCCAGGCGCCGAACCCACAGCAGGGCAGTGGTCTCCCCGAAGGGCTGAGTTGAGGGCACAAGGGACGGTGCCGGTCAGGATCCCTCTTTGGCTGCCACGGCCACACATGTTGTTCCTCCCGCGGTCGAGGAGGCCTCCGCAATCCTCTCGGGAGCTGCAGCCGGGCCTGGGAAACGACATGGTGAGCTTCCAGGTTCCTTGCCGAGTCAGCCTGCACCGCTTCTGGACCCCAGGCGCGTGATGCTGTCAGACGTTGGAATTGGGTCCCCATGAGGGGAGAGCCTTAGCTAGGGTTAGGGTTCGGGCCAGGGACGTCGCCAGGGCCGAAGCGACTCCGGTCTCGTGATCTCCCTCGAGGGCTGAAGTGAGGGCCCATGCCAGAAGGCGGCTCAAATGCAGGATTAGGGATCGAGGCAGGCTTAGGTTTCGGGGGAGGGTCCCGGTTCGGGGTAGGGTTAGGGTTAGGGTTAGGTCCCAGGAGGTTCCAGGCGCCGAACCCACAGCAGGGCAGTGGTCTCCCCGAAGGGCTGAGTTGAGGGCACAAGGGACGGTGCCGGTCAGGATCCCTCTTTGGCTGCCACGGCCACACATGTTGTTCCTCCCGCGGTCGAGGAGGCCTCCGCAATCCTCTCGGGAGCTGCAGCCGGGCCTGGGAAACGACATGGTGAGCTTCCAGGTTCCTTGCCGAGTCAGCCTGCACCGCTTCTGGACCCCAGGCGCGTGATGCTGTCAGACGTTGGAATTGGGTCCCCATGAGGGGAGAGCCTTAGCTAGGGTTAGGGTTCGGGCCAGGGACGTCGCCAGGGCCGAAGCGACTCCGGTCTCGTGATCTCCCTCGAGGGCTGAAGTGAGGGCCCATGCCAGAAGGCGGCTCAAATGCAGGATTAGGGATCGAGGCAGGCTTAGGTTTCGGGGGAGGGTCCCGGTTCGGGGTAGGGTTAGGGTTAGGGTTAGGTCCCAGGAGGTTCCAGGCGCCGAACCCACAGCAGGGCAGTGGTCTCCCCGAAGGGCTGAGTTGAGGGCACAAGGGACGGTGCCGGTCAGGATCCCTCTTTGGCTGCCACGGCCACACATGTTGTTCCTCCCGCGGTCGAGGAGGCCTCCGCAATCCTCTCGGGAGCTGCAGCCGGGCCTGGGAAACGACATGGTGAGCTTCCAGGTGCCTTGCCGAGTCAGCCTGCACCGCTTCTGGACCCCAGGCGCGTGATGCTGTCAGACGTTGGAATTGGGTCCCCATGAGGGGAGAGCCTTAGCTAGGGTTAGGGTTCGGGCCAGGGACGTCGCCAGGGCCGAAGCGACTCCGGTCTCGTGATCTCCCTCGAGGGCTGAAGTGAGGGCCCATGCCAGAAGGCGGCTCAAATGCAGGATTAGGGATCGAGGCAGGCTTAGGTTTCGGGGGAGGGTCCCGGTTCGGGGTAGGGTTAGGGTTAGGGTTAGGTCCCAGGAGGTTCCAGGCGCCGAACCCACAGCAGGGCAGTGGTCTCCCCGAAGGGCTGAGTTGAGGGCACAAGGGACGGTGCCGGTCAGGATCCCTCTTTGGCTGCCACGGCCACACATGTTGTTCCTCCCGCGGTCGAGGAGGCCTCCGCAATCCTCTCGGGAGCTGCAGCCGGGCCTGGGAAACGACATGGTGAGCTTCCAGGTTCCTTGCCGAGTCAGCCTGCACCGCTTCTGGACCCCAGGCGCGTGATGCTGTCAGACGTTGGAATTGGGTCCCCATGAGGGGAGAGCCTTAGCTAGGGTTAGGGTTCGGGCCAGGGACGTCGCCAGGGCCGAAGCGACTCCGGTCTCGTGATCTCCCTCGAGGGCTGAAGTGAGGGCCCATGCCAGAAGGCGGCTCAAATGCAGGATTAGGGATCGAGGCAGGCTTAGGTTTCGGGGGAGGGTCCCGGTTCGGGGTAGGGTTAGGGTTAGGGTTAGGTCCCAGGAGGTTCCAGGCGCCGAACCCACAGCAGGGCAGTGGTCTCCCCGAAGGGCTGAGTTGAGGGCACAAGGGACGGTGCCGGTCAGGATCCCTCTTTGGCTGCCACGGCCACACATGTTGTTCCTCCCGCGGTCGAGGAGGCCTCCGCAATCCTCTCGGGAGCTGCAGCCGGGCCTGGGAAACGACATGGTGAGCTTCCAGGTTCCTTGCCGAGTCAGCCTGCACCGCTTCTGGACCCCAGGCGCGTGATGCTGTCAGACGTTGGAATTGGGTCCCCATGAGGGGAGAGCCTTAGCTAGGGTTAGGGTTCGGGCCAGGGACGTCGCCAGGGCCGAAGCGACTCCGGTCTCGTGATCTCCCTCGAGGGCTGAAGTGAGGGCCCATGCCAGAAGGCGGCTCAAATGCAGGATTAGGGATCGAGGCAGGCTTAGGTTTCGGGGGAGGGTCCCGGTTCGGGGTAGGGTTAGGGTTAGGGTTAGGTCCCAGGAGGTTCCAGGCGCCGAACCCACAGCAGGGCAGTGGTCTCCCCGAAGGGCTGAGTTGAGGGCACAAGGGACGGTGCCGGTCAGGATCCCTCTTTGGCTGCCACGGCCACACATGTTGTTCCTCCCGCGGTCGAGGAGGCCTCCGCAATCCTCTCGGGAGCTGCAGCCGGGCCTGGGAAACGACATGGTGAGCTTCCAGGTTCCTTGCCGAGTCAGCCTGCACCGCTTCTGGACCCCAGGCGCGTGATGCTGTCAGACGTTGGAATTGGGTCCCCATGAGGGGAGAGCCTTAGCTAGGGTTAGGGTTCGGGCCAGGGACGTCGCCAGGGCCGAAGCGACTCCGGTCTCGTGATCTCCCTCGAGGGCTGAAGTGAGGGCCCATGCCAGAAGGCGGCTCAAATGCAGGATTAGGGATCGAGGCAGGCTTAGGTTTCGGGGGAGGGTCCCGGTTCGGGGTAGGGTTAGGGTTAGGGTTAGGTCCCAGGAGGTTCCAGGCGCCGAACCCACAGCAGGGCAGTGGTCTCCCCGAAGGGCTGAGTTGAGGGCACAAGGGACGGTGCCGGTCAGGATCCCTCTTTGGCTGCCACGGCCACACATGTTGTTCCTCCCGCGGTCGAGGAGGCCTCCGCAATCCTCTCGGGAGCTGCAGCCGGGCCTGGGAAACGACATGGTGAGCTTCCAGGTTCCTTGCCGAGTCAGCCTGCACCGCTTCTGGACCCCAGGCGCGTGATGCTGTCAGACGTTGGAATTGGGTCCCCATGAGGGGAGAGCCTTAGCTAGGGTTAGGGTTCGGGCCAGGGACGTCGCCAGGGCCGAAGCGACTCCGGTCTCGTGATCTCCCTCGAGGGCTGAAGTGAGGGCCCATGCCAGAAGGCGGCTCAAATGCAGGATTAGGGATCGAGGCAGGCTTAGGTTTCGGGGGAGGGTCCCGGTTCGGGGTAGGGTTAGGGTTAGGGTTAGGTCCCAGGAGGTTCCAGGCGCCGAACCCACAGCAGGGCAGTGGTCTCCCCGAAGGGCTGAGTTGAGGGCACAAGGGACGGTGCCGGTCAGGATCCCTCTTTGGCTGCCACGGCCACACATGTTGTTCCTCCCGCGGTCGAGGAGGCCTCCGCAATCCTCTCGGGAGCTGCAGCCGGGCCTGGGAAACGACATGGTGAGCTTCCAGGTGCCTTGCCGAGTCAGCCTGCACCGCTTCTGGACCCCAGGCGCGTGATGCTGTCAGACGTTGGAATTGGGTCCCCATGAGGGGAGAGCCTTAGCTAGGGTTAGGGTTCGGGCCAGGGACGTCGCCAGGGCCGAAGCGACTCCGGTCTCGTGATCTCCCTCGAGGGCTGAAGTGAGGGCCCATGCCAGAAGGCGGCTCAAATGCAGGATTAGGGATCGAGGCAGGCTTAGGTTTCGGGGGAGGGTCCCGGTTCGGGGTAGGGTTAGGGTTAGGGTTAGGTCCCAGGAGGTTCCAGGCGCCGAACCCACAGCAGGGCAGTGGTCTCCCCGAAGGGCTGAGTTGAGGGCACAAGGGACGGTGCCGGTCAGGATCCCTCTTTGGCTGCCACGGCCACACATGTTGTTCCTCCCGCGGTCGAGGAGGCCTCCGCAATCCTCTCGGGAGCTGCAGCCGGGCCTGGGAAACGACATGGTGAGCTTCCAGGTGCCTTGCCGAGTCAGCCTGCACCGCTTCTGGACCCCAGGCGCGTGATGCTGTCAGACGTTGGAATTGGGTCCCCATGAGGGGAGAGCCTTAGCTAGGGTTAGGGTTCGGGCCAGGGACGTCGCCAGGGCCGAAGCGACTCCGGTCTCGTGATCTCCCTCGAGGGCTGAAGTGAGGGCCCATGCCAGAAGGCGGCTCAAATGCAGGATTAGGGATCGAGGCAGGCTTAGGTTTCGGGGGAGGGTCCCGGTTCGGGGTAGGGTTAGGGTTAGGGTTAGGTCCCAGGAGGTTCCAGGCGCCGAACCCACAGCAGGGCAGTGGTCTCCCCGAAGGGCTGAGTTGAGGGCACAAGGGACGGTGCCGGTCAGGATCCCTCTTTGGCTGCCACGGCCACACATGTTGTTCCTCCCGCGGTCGAGGAGGCCTCCGCAATCCTCTCGGGAGCTGCAGCCGGGCCTGGGAAACGACATGGTGAGCTTCCAGGTGCCTTGCCGAGTCAGCCTGCACCGCTTCTGGACCCCAGGCGCGTGATGCTGTCAGACGTTGGAATTGGGTCCCCATGAGGGGAGAGCCTTAGCTAGGGTTAGGGTTCGGGCCAGGGACGTCGCCAGGGCCGAAGCGACTCCGGTCTCGTGATCTCCCTCGAGGGCTGAAGTGAGGGCCCATGCCAGAAGGCGGCTCAAATGCAGGATTAGGGATCGAGGCAGGCTTAGGTTTCGGGGGAGGGTCCCGGTTCGGGGTAGGGTTAGGGTTAGGGTTAGGTCCCAGGAGGTTCCAGGCGCCGAACCCACAGCAGGGCAGTGGTCTCCCCGAAGGGCTGAGTTGAGGGCACAAGGGACGGTGCCGGTCAGGATCCCTCTTTGGCTGCCACGGCCACACATGTTGTTCCTCCCGCGGTCGAGGAGGCCTCCGCAATCCTCTCGGGAGCTGCAGCCGGGCCTGGGAAACGACATGGTGAGCTTCCAGGTGCCTTGCCGAGTCAGCCTGCACCGCTTCTGGACCCCAGGCGCGTGATGCTGTCAGACGTTGGAATTGGGTCCCCATGAGGGGAGAGCCTTAGCTAGGGTTAGGGTTCGGGCCAGGGACGTCGCCAGGGCCGAAGCGACTCCGGTCTCGTGATCTCCCTCGAGGGCTGAAGTGAGGGCCCATGCCAGAAGGCGGCTCAAATGCAGGATTAGGGATCGAGGCAGGCTTAGGTTTCGGGGGAGGGTCCCGGTTCGGGGTAGGGTTAGGGTTAGGGTTAGGTCCCAGGAGGTTCCAGGCGCCGAACCCACAGCAGGGCAGTGGTCTCCCCGAAGGGCTGAGTTGAGGGCACAAGGGACGGTGCCGGTCAGGATCCCTCTTTGGCTGCCACGGCCACACATGTTGTTCCTCCCGCGGTCGAGGAGGCCTCCGCAATCCTCTCGGGAGCTGCAGCCGGGCCTGGGAAACGACATGGTGAGCTTCCAGGTGCCTTGCCGAGTCAGCCTGCACCGCTTCTGGACCCCAGGCGCGTGATGCTGTCAGACGTTGGAATTGGGTCCCCATGAGGGGAGAGCCTTAGCTAGGGTTAGGGTTCGGGCCAGGGACGTCGCCAGGGCCGAAGCGACTCCGGTCTCGTGATCTCCCTCGAGGGCTGAAGTGAGGGCCCATGCCAGAAGGCGGCTCAAATGCAGGATTAGGGATCGAGGCAGGCTTAGGTTTCGGGGGAGGGTCCCGGTTCGGGGTAGGGTTAGGGTTAGGGTTAGGTCCCAGGAGGTTCCAGGCGCCGAACCCACAGCAGGGCAGTGGTCTCCCCGAAGGGCTGAGTTGAGGGCACAAGGGACGGTGCCGGTCAGGATCCCTCTTTGGCTGCCACGGCCACACATGTTGTTCCTCCCGCGGTCGAGGAGGCCTCCGCAATCCTCTCGGGAGCTGCAGCCGGGCCTGGGAAACGACATGGTGAGCTTCCAGGTGCCTTGCCGAGTCAGCCTGCACCGCTTCTGGACCCCAGGCGCGTGATGCTGTCAGACGTTGGAATTGGGTCCCCATGAGGGGAGAGCCTTAGCTAGGGTTAGGGTTCGGGCCAGGGACGTCGCCAGGGCCGAAGCGACTCCGGTCTCGTGATCTCCCTCGAGGGCTGAAGTGAGGGCCCATGCCAGAAGGCGGCTCAAATGCAGGATTAGGGATCGAGGCAGGCTTAGGTTTCGGGGGAGGGTCCCGGTTCGGGGTAGGGTTAGGGTTAGGGTTAGGTCCCAGGAGGTTCCAGGCGCCGAACCCACAGCAGGGCAGTGGTCTCCCCGAAGGGCTGAGTTGAGGGCACAAGGGACGGTGCCGGTCAGGATCCCTCTTTGGCTGCCACGGCCACACATGTTGTTCCTCCCGCGGTCGAGGAGGCCTCCGCAATCCTCTCGGGAGCTGCAGCCGGGCCTGGGAAACGACATGGTGAGCTTCCAGGTTCCTTGCCGAGTCAGCCTGCACCGCTTCTGGACCCCAGGCGCGTGATGCTGTCAGACGTTGGAATTGGGTCCCCATGAGGGGAGAGCCTTAGCTAGGGTTAGGGTTCGGGCCAGGGACGTCGCCAGGGCCGAAGCGACTCCGGTCTCGTGATCTCCCTCGAGGGCTGAAGTGAGGGCCCATGCCAGAAGGCGGCTCAAATGCAGGATTAGGGATCGAGGCAGGCTTAGGTTTCGGGGGAGGGTCCCGGTTCGGGGTAGGGTTAGGGTTAGGGTTAGGTCCCAGGAGGTTCCAGGCGCCGAACCCACAGCAGGGCAGTGGTCTCCCCGAAGGGCTGAGTTGAGGGCACAAGGGACGGTGCCGGTCAGGATCCCTCTTTGGCTGCCACGGCCACACATGTTGTTCCTCCCGCGGTCGAGGAGGCCTCCGCAATCCTCTCGGGAGCTGCAGCCGGGCCTGGGAAACGACATGGTGAGCTTCCAGGTTCCTTGCCGAGTCAGCCTGCACCGCTTCTGGACCCCAGGCGCGTGATGCTGTCAGACGTTGGAATTGGGTCCCCATGAGGGGAGAGCCTTAGCTAGGGTTAGGGTTCGGGCCAGGGACGTCGCCAGGGCCGAAGCGACTCCGGTCTCGTGATCTCCCTCGAGGGCTGAAGTGAGGGCCCATGCCAGAAGGCGGCTCAAATGCAGGATTAGGGATCGAGGCAGGCTTAGGTTTCGGGGGAGGGTCCCGGTTCGGGGTAGGGTTAGGGTTAGGGTTAGGTCCCAGGAGGTTCCAGGCGCCGAACCCACAGCAGGGCAGTGGTCTCCCCGAAGGGCTGAGTTGAGGGCACAAGGGACGGTGCCGGTCAGGATCCCTCTTTGGCTGCCACGGCCACACATGTTGTTCCTCCCGCGGTCGAGGAGGCCTCCGCAATCCTCTCGGGAGCTGCAGCCGGGCCTGGGAAACGACATGGTGAGCTTCCAGGTGCCTTGCCGAGTCAGCCTGCACCGCTTCTGGACCCCAGGCGCGTGATGCTGTCAGACGTTGGAATTGGGTCCCCATGAGGGGAGAGCCTTAGCTAGGGTTAGGGTTCGGGCCAGGGACGTCGCCAGGGCCGAAGCGACTCCGGTCTCGTGATCTCCCTCGAGGGCTGAAGTGAGGGCCCATGCCAGAAGGCGGCTCAAATGCAGGATTAGGGATCGAGGCAGGCTTAGGTTTCGGGGGAGGGTCCCGGTTCGGGGTAGGGTTAGGGTTAGGGTTAGGTCCCAGGAGGTTCCAGGCGCCGAACCCACAGCAGGGCAGTGGTCTCCCCGAAGGGCTGAGTTGAGGGCACAAGGGACGGTGCCGGTCAGGATCCCTCTTTGGCTGCCACGGCCACACATGTTGTTCCTCCCGCGGTCGAGGAGGCCTCCGCAATCCTCTCGGGAGCTGCAGCCGGGCCTGGGAAACGACATGGTGAGCTTCCAGGTGCCTTGCCGAGTCAGCCTGCACCGCTTCTGGACCCCAGGCGCGTGATGCTGTCAGACGTTGGAATTGGGTCCCCATGAGGGGAGAGCCTTAGCTAGGGTTAGGGTTCGGGCCAGGGACGTCGCCAGGGCCGAAGCGACTCCGGTCTCGTGATCTCCCTCGAGGGCTGAAGTGAGGGCCCATGCCAGAAGGCGGCTCAAATGCAGGATTAGGGATCGAGGCAGGCTTAGGTTTCGGGGGAGGGTCCCGGTTCGGGGTAGGGTTAGGGTTAGGGTTAGGTCCCAGGAGGTTCCAGGCGCCGAACCCACAGCAGGGCAGTGGTCTCCCCGAAGGGCTGAGTTGAGGGCACAAGGGACGGTGCCGGTCAGGATCCCTCTTTGGCTGCCACGGCCACACATGTTGTTCCTCCCGCGGTCGAGGAGGCCTCCGCAATCCTCTCGGGAGCTGCAGCCGGGCCTGGGAAACGACATGGTGAGCTTCCAGGTGCCTTGCCGAGTCAGCCTGCACCGCTTCTGGACCCCAGGCGCGTGATGCTGTCAGACGTTGGAATTGGGTCCCCATGAGGGGAGAGCCTTAGCTAGGGTTAGGGTTCGGGCCAGGGACGTCGCCAGGGCCGAAGCGACTCCGGTCTCGTGATCTCCCTCGAGGGCTGAAGTGAGGGCCCATGCCAGAAGGCGGCTCAAATGCAGGATTAGGGATCGAGGCAGGCTTAGGTTTCGGGGGAGGGTCCCGGTTCGGGGTAGGGTTAGGGTTAGGGTTAGGTCCCAGGAGGTTCCAGGCGCCGAACCCACAGCAGGGCAGTGGTCTCCCCGAAGGGCTGAGTTGAGGGCACAAGGGACGGTGCCGGTCAGGATCCCTCTTTGGCTGCCACGGCCACACATGTTGTTCCTCCCGCGGTCGAGGAGGCCTCCGCAATCCTCTCGGGAGCTGCAGCCGGGCCTGGGAAACGACATGGTGAGCTTCCAGGTGCCTTGCCGAGTCAGCCTGCACCGCTTCTGGACCCCAGGCGCGTGATGCTGTCAGACGTTGGAATTGGGTCCCCATGAGGGGAGAGCCTTAGCTAGGGTTAGGGTTCGGGCCAGGGACGTCGCCAGGGCCGAAGCGACTCCGGTCTCGTGATCTCCCTCGAGGGCTGAAGTGAGGGCCCATGCCAGAAGGCGGCTCAAATGCAGGATTAGGGATCGAGGCAGGCTTAGGTTTCGGGGGAGGGTCCCGGTTCGGGGTAGGGTTAGGGTTAGGGTTAGGTCCCAGGAGGTTCCAGGCGCCGAACCCACAGCAGGGCAGTGGTCTCCCCGAAGGGCTGAGTTGAGGGCACAAGGGACGGTGCCGGTCAGGATCCCTCTTTGGCTGCCACGGCCACACATGTTGTTCCTCCCGCGGTCGAGGAGGCCTCCGCAATCCTCTCGGGAGCTGCAGCCGGGCCTGGGAAACGACATGGTGAGCTTCCAGGTGCCTTGCCGAGTCAGCCTGCACCGCTTCTGGACCCCAGGCGCGTGATGCTGTCAGACGTTGGAATTGGGTCCCCATGAGGGGAGAGCCTTAGCTAGGGTTAGGGTTCGGGCCAGGGACGTCGCCAGGGCCGAAGCGACTCCGGTCTCGTGATCTCCCTCGAGGGCTGAAGTGAGGGCCCATGCCAGAAGGCGGCTCAAATGCAGGATTAGGGATCGAGGCAGGCTTAGGTTTCGGGGGAGGGTCCCGGTTCGGGGTAGGGTTAGGGTTAGGGTTAGGTCCCAGGAGGTTCCAGGCGCCGAACCCACAGCAGGGCAGTGGTCTCCCCGAAGGGCTGAGTTGAGGGCACAAGGGACGGTGCCGGTCAGGATCCCTCTTTGGCTGCCACGGCCACACATGTTGTTCCTCCCGCGGTCGAGGAGGCCTCCGCAATCCTCTCGGGAGCTGCAGCCGGGCCTGGGAAACGACATGGTGAGCTTCCAGGTGCCTTGCCGAGTCAGCCTGCACCGCTTCTGGACCCCAGGCGCGTGATGCTGTCAGACGTTGGAATTGGGTCCCCATGAGGGGAGAGCCTTAGCTAGGGTTAGGGTTCGGGCCAGGGACGTCGCCAGGGCCGAAGCGACTCCGGTCTCGTGATCTCCCTCGAGGGCTGAAGTGAGGGCCCATGCCAGAAGGCGGCTCAAATGCAGGATTAGGGATCGAGGCAGGCTTAGGTTTCGGGGGAGGGTCCCGGTTCGGGGTAGGGTTAGGGTTAGGGTTAGGTCCCAGGAGGTTCCAGGCGCCGAACCCACAGCAGGGCAGTGGTCTCCCCGAAGGGCTGAGTTGAGGGCACAAGGGACGGTGCCGGTCAGGATCCCTCTTTGGCTGCCACGGCCACACATGTTGTTCCTCCCGCGGTCGAGGAGGCCTCCGCAATCCTCTCGGGAGCTGCAGCCGGGCCTGGGAAACGACATGGTGAGCTTCCAGGTGCCTTGCCGAGTCAGCCTGCACCGCTTCTGGACCCCAGGCGCGTGATGCTGTCAGACGTTGGAATTGGGTCCCCATGAGGGGAGAGCCTTAGCTAGGGTTAGGGTTCGGGCCAGGGACGTCGCCAGGGCCGAAGCGACTCCGGTCTCGTGATCTCCCTCGAGGGCTGAAGTGAGGGCCCATGCCAGAAGGCGGCTCAAATGCAGGATTAGGGATCGAGGCAGGCTTAGGTTTCGGGGGAGGGTCCCGGTTCGGGGTAGGGTTAGGGTTAGGGTTAGGTCCCAGGAGGTTCCAGGCGCCGAACCCACAGCAGGGCAGTGGTCTCCCCGAAGGGCTGAGTTGAGGGCACAAGGGACGGTGCCGGTCAGGATCCCTCTTTGGCTGCCACGGCCACACATGTTGTTCCTCCCGCGGTCGAGGAGGCCTCCGCAATCCTCTCGGGAGCTGCAGCCGGGCCTGGGAAACGACATGGTGAGCTTCCAGGTGCCTTGCCGAGTCAGCCTGCACCGCTTCTGGACCCCAGGCGCGTGATGCTGTCAGACGTTGGAATTGGGTCCCCATGAGGGGAGAGCCTTAGCTAGGGTTAGGGTTCGGGCCAGGGACGTCGCCAGGGCCGAAGCGACTCCGGTCTCGTGATCTCCCTCGAGGGCTGAAGTGAGGGCCCATGCCAGAAGGCGGCTCAAATGCAGGATTAGGGATCGAGGCAGGCTTAGGTTTCGGGGGAGGGTCCCGGTTCGGGGTAGGGTTAGGGTTAGGGTTAGGTCCCAGGAGGTTCCAGGCGCCGAACCCACAGCAGGGCAGTGGTCTCCCCGAAGGGCTGAGTTGAGGGCACAAGGGACGGTGCCGGTCAGGATCCCTCTTTGGCTGCCACGGCCACACATGTTGTTCCTCCCGCGGTCGAGGAGGCCTCCGCAATCCTCTCGGGAGCTGCAGCCGGGCCTGGGAAACGACATGGTGAGCTTCCAGGTGCCTTGCCGAGTCAGCCTGCACCGCTTCTGGACCCCAGGCGCGTGATGCTGTCAGACGTTGGAATTGGGTCCCCATGAGGGGAGAGCCTTAGCTAGGGTTAGGGTTCGGGCCAGGGACGTCGCCAGGGCCGAAGCGACTCCGGTCTCGTGATCTCCCTCGAGGGCTGAAGTGAGGGCCCATGCCAGAAGGCGGCTCAAATGCAGGATTAGGGATCGAGGCAGGCTTAGGTTTCGGGGGAGGGTCCCGGTTCGGGGTAGGGTTAGGGTTAGGGTTAGGTCCCAGGAGGTTCCAGGCGCCGAACCCACAGCAGGGCAGTGGTCTCCCCGAAGGGCTGAGTTGAGGGCACAAGGGACGGTGCCGGTCAGGATCCCTCTTTGGCTGCCACGGCCACACATGTTGTTCCTCCCGCGGTCGAGGAGGCCTCCGCAATCCTCTCGGGAGCTGCAGCCGGGCCTGGGAAACGACATGGTGAGCTTCCAGGTTCCTTGCCGAGTCAGCCTGCACCGCTTCTGGACCCCAGGCGCGTGATGCTGTCAGACGTTGGAATTGGGTCCCCATGAGGGGAGAGCCTTAGCTAGGGTTAGGGTTCGGGCCAGGGACGTCGCCAGGGCCGAAGCGACTCCGGTCTCGTGATCTCCCTCGAGGGCTGAAGTGAGGGCCCATGCCAGAAGGCGGCTCAAATGCAGGATTAGGGATCGAGGCAGGCTTAGGTTTCGGGGGAGGGTCCCGGTTCGGGGTAGGGTTAGGGTTAGGGTTAGGTCCCAGGAGGTTCCAGGCGCCGAACCCACAGCAGGGCAGTGGTCTCCCCGAAGGGCTGAGTTGAGGGCACAAGGGACGGTGCCGGTCAGGATCCCTCTTTGGCTGCCACGGCCACACATGTTGTTCCTCCCGCGGTCGAGGAGGCCTCCGCAATCCTCTCGGGAGCTGCAGCCGGGCCTGGGAAACGACATGGTGAGCTTCCAGGTTCCTTGCCGAGTCAGCCTGCACCGCTTCTGGACCCCAGGCGCGTGATGCTGTCAGACGTTGGAATTGGGTCCCCATGAGGGGAGAGCCTTAGCTAGGGTTAGGGTTCGGGCCAGGGACGTCGCCAGGGCCGAAGCGACTCCGGTCTCGTGATCTCCCTCGAGGGCTGAAGTGAGGGCCCATGCCAGAAGGCGGCTCAAATGCAGGATTAGGGATCGAGGCAGGCTTAGGTTTCGGGGGAGGGTCCCGGTTCGGGGTAGGGTTAGGGTTAGGGTTAGGTCCCAGGAGGTTCCAGGCGCCGAACCCACAGCAGGGCAGTGGTCTCCCCGAAGGGCTGAGTTGAGGGCACAAGGGACGGTGCCGGTCAGGATCCCTCTTTGGCTGCCACGGCCACACATGTTGTTCCTCCCGCGGTCGAGGAGGCCTCCGCAATCCTCTCGGGAGCTGCAGCCGGGCCTGGGAAACGACATGGTGAGCTTCCAGGTGCCTTGCCGAGTCAGCCTGCACCGCTTCTGGACCCCAGGCGCGTGATGCTGTCAGACGTTGGAATTGGGTCCCCATGAGGGGAGAGCCTTAGCTAGGGTTAGGGTTCGGGCCAGGGACGTCGCCAGGGCCGAAGCGACTCCGGTCTCGTGATCTCCCTCGAGGGCTGAAGTGAGGGCCCATGCCAGAAGGCGGCTCAAATGCAGGATTAGGGATCGAGGCAGGCTTAGGTTTCGGGGGAGGGTCCCGGTTCGGGGTAGGGTTAGGGTTAGGGTTAGGTCCCAGGAGGTTCCAGGCGCCGAACCCACAGCAGGGCAGTGGTCTCCCCGAAGGGCTGAGTTGAGGGCACAAGGGACGGTGCCGGTCAGGATCCCTCTTTGGCTGCCACGGCCACACATGTTGTTCCTCCCGCGGTCGAGGAGGCCTCCGCAATCCTCTCGGGAGCTGCAGCCGGGCCTGGGAAACGACATGGTGAGCTTCCAGGTGCCTTGCCGAGTCAGCCTGCACCGCTTCTGGACCCCAGGCGCGTGATGCTGTCAGACGTTGGAATTGGGTCCCCATGAGGGGAGAGCCTTAGCTAGGGTTAGGGTTCGGGCCAGGGACGTCGCCAGGGCCGAAGCGACTCCGGTCTCGTGATCTCCCTCGAGGGCTGAAGTGAGGGCCCATGCCAGAAGGCGGCTCAAATGCAGGATTAGGGATCGAGGCAGGCTTAGGTTTCGGGGGAGGGTCCCGGTTCGGGGTAGGGTTAGGGTTAGGGTTAGGTCCCAGGAGGTTCCAGGCGCCGAACCCACAGCAGGGCAGTGGTCTCCCCGAAGGGCTGAGTTGAGGGCACAAGGGACGGTGCCGGTCAGGATCCCTCTTTGGCTGCCACGGCCACACATGTTGTTCCTCCCGCGGTCGAGGAGGCCTCCGCAATCCTCTCGGGAGCTGCAGCCGGGCCTGGGAAACGACATGGTGAGCTTCCAGGTGCCTTGCCGAGTCAGCCTGCACCGCTTCTGGACCCCAGGCGCGTGATGCTGTCAGACGTTGGAATTGGGTCCCCATGAGGGGAGAGCCTTAGCTAGGGTTAGGGTTCGGGCCAGGGACGTCGCCAGGGCCGAAGCGACTCCGGTCTCGTGATCTCCCTCGAGGGCTGAAGTGAGGGCCCATGCCAGAAGGCGGCTCAAATGCAGGATTAGGGATCGAGGCAGGCTTAGGTTTCGGGGGAGGGTCCCGGTTCGGGGTAGGGTTAGGGTTAGGGTTAGGTCCCAGGAGGTTCCAGGCGCCGAACCCACAGCAGGGCAGTGGTCTCCCCGAAGGGCTGAGTTGAGGGCACAAGGGACGGTGCCGGTCAGGATCCCTCTTTGGCTGCCACGGCCACACATGTTGTTCCTCCCGCGGTCGAGGAGGCCTCCGCAATCCTCTCGGGAGCTGCAGCCGGGCCTGGGAAACGACATGGTGAGCTTCCAGGTGCCTTGCCGAGTCAGCCTGCACCGCTTCTGGACCCCAGGCGCGTGATGCTGTCAGACGTTGGAATTGGGTCCCCATGAGGGGAGAGCCTTAGCTAGGGTTAGGGTTCGGGCCAGGGACGTCGCCAGGGCCGAAGCGACTCCGGTCTCGTGATCTCCCTCGAGGGCTGAAGTGAGGGCCCATGCCAGAAGGCGGCTCAAATGCAGGATTAGGGATCGAGGCAGGCTTAGGTTTCGGGGGAGGGTCCCGGTTCGGGGTAGGGTTAGGGTTAGGGTTAGGTCCCAGGAGGTTCCAGGCGCCGAACCCACAGCAGGGCAGTGGTCTCCCCGAAGGGCTGAGTTGAGGGCACAAGGGACGGTGCCGGTCAGGATCCCTCTTTGGCTGCCACGGCCACACATGTTGTTCCTCCCGCGGTCGAGGAGGCCTCCGCAATCCTCTCGGGAGCTGCAGCCGGGCCTGGGAAACGACATGGTGAGCTTCCAGGTGCCTTGCCGAGTCAGCCTGCACCGCTTCTGGACCCCAGGCGCGTGATGCTGTCAGACGTTGGAATTGGGTCCCCATGAGGGGAGAGCCTTAGCTAGGGTTAGGGTTCGGGCCAGGGACGTCGCCAGGGCCGAAGCGACTCCGGTCTCGTGATCTCCCTCGAGGGCTGAAGTGAGGGCCCATGCCAGAAGGCGGCTCAAATGCAGGATTAGGGATCGAGGCAGGCTTAGGTTTCGGGGGAGGGTCCCGGTTCGGGGTAGGGTTAGGGTTAGGGTTAGGTCCCAGGAGGTTCCAGGCGCCGAACCCACAGCAGGGCAGTGGTCTCCCCGAAGGGCTGAGTTGAGGGCACAAGGGACGGTGCCGGTCAGGATCCCTCTTTGGCTGCCACGGCCACACATGTTGTTCCTCCCGCGGTCGAGGAGGCCTCCGCAATCCTCTCGGGAGCTGCAGCCGGGCCTGGGAAACGACATGGTGAGCTTCCAGGTGCCTTGCCGAGTCAGCCTGCACCGCTTCTGGACCCCAGGCGCGTGATGCTGTCAGACGTTGGAATTGGGTCCCCATGAGGGGAGAGCCTTAGCTAGGGTTAGGGTTCGGGCCAGGGACGTCGCCAGGGCCGAAGCGACTCCGGTCTCGTGATCTCCCTCGAGGGCTGAAGTGAGGGCCCATGCCAGAAGGCGGCTCAAATGCAGGATTAGGGATCGAGGCAGGCTTAGGTTTCGGGGGAGGGTCCCGGTTCGGGGTAGGGTTAGGGTTAGGGTTAGGTCCCAGGAGGTTCCAGGCGCCGAACCCACAGCAGGGCAGTGGTCTCCCCGAAGGGCTGAGTTGAGGGCACAAGGGACGGTGCCGGTCAGGATCCCTCTTTGGCTGCCACGGCCACACATGTTGTTCCTCCCGCGGTCGAGGAGGCCTCCGCAATCCTCTCGGGAGCTGCAGCCGGGCCTGGGAAACGACATGGTGAGCTTCCAGGTGCCTTGCCGAGTCAGCCTGCACCGCTTCTGGACCCCAGGCGCGTGATGCTGTCAGACGTTGGAATTGGGTCCCCATGAGGGGAGAGCCTTAGCTAGGGTTAGGGTTCGGGCCAGGGACGTCGCCAGGGCCGAAGCGACTCCGGTCTCGTGATCTCCCTCGAGGGCTGAAGTGAGGGCCCATGCCAGAAGGCGGCTCAAATGCAGGATTAGGGATCGAGGCAGGCTTAGGTTTCGGGGGAGGGTCCCGGTTCGGGGTAGGGTTAGGGTTAGGGTTAGGTCCCAGGAGGTTCCAGGCGCCGAACCCACAGCAGGGCAGTGGTCTCCCCGAAGGGCTGAGTTGAGGGCACAAGGGACGGTGCCGGTCAGGATCCCTCTTTGGCTGCCACGGCCACACATGTTGTTCCTCCCGCGGTCGAGGAGGCCTCCGCAATCCTCTCGGGAGCTGCAGCCGGGCCTGGGAAACGACATGGTGAGCTTCCAGGTGCCTTGCCGAGTCAGCCTGCACCGCTTCTGGACCCCAGGCGCGTGATGCTGTCAGACGTTGGAATTGGGTCCCCATGAGGGGAGAGCCTTAGCTAGGGTTAGGGTTCGGGCCAGGGACGTCGCCAGGGCCGAAGCGACTCCGGTCTCGTGATCTCCCTCGAGGGCTGAAGTGAGGGCCCATGCCAGAAGGCGGCTCAAATGCAGGATTAGGGATCGAGGCAGGCTTAGGTTTCGGGGGAGGGTCCCGGTTCGGGGTAGGGTTAGGGTTAGGGTTAGGTCCCAGGAGGTTCCAGGCGCCGAACCCACAGCAGGGCAGTGGTCTCCCCGAAGGGCTGAGTTGAGGGCACAAGGGACGGTGCCGGTCAGGATCCCTCTTTGGCTGCCACGGCCACACATGTTGTTCCTCCCGCGGTCGAGGAGGCCTCCGCAATCCTCTCGGGAGCTGCAGCCGGGCCTGGGAAACGACATGGTGAGCTTCCAGGTGCCTTGCCGAGTCAGCCTGCACCGCTTCTGGACCCCAGGCGCGTGATGCTGTCAGACGTTGGAATTGGGTCCCCATGAGGGGAGAGCCTTAGCTAGGGTTAGGGTTCGGGCCAGGGACGTCGCCAGGGCCGAAGCGACTCCGGTCTCGTGATCTCCCTCGAGGGCTGAAGTGAGGGCCCATGCCAGAAGGCGGCTCAAATGCAGGATTAGGGATCGAGGCAGGCTTAGGTTTCGGGGGAGGGTCCCGGTTCGGGGTAGGGTTAGGGTTAGGGTTAGGTCCCAGGAGGTTCCAGGCGCCGAACCCACAGCAGGGCAGTGGTCTCCCCGAAGGGCTGAGTTGAGGGCACAAGGGACGGTGCCGGTCAGGATCCCTCTTTGGCTGCCACGGCCACACATGTTGTTCCTCCCGCGGTCGAGGAGGCCTCCGCAATCCTCTCGGGAGCTGCAGCCGGGCCTGGGAAACGACATGGTGAGCTTCCAGGTTCCTTGCCGAGTCAGCCTGCACCGCTTCTGGACCCCAGGCGCGTGATGCTGTCAGACGTTGGAATTGGGTCCCCATGAGGGGAGAGCCTTAGCTAGGGTTAGGGTTCGGGCCAGGGACGTCGCCAGGGCCGAAGCGACTCCGGTCTCGTGATCTCCCTCGAGGGCTGAAGTGAGGGCCCATGCCAGAAGGCGGCTCAAATGCAGGATTAGGGATCGAGGCAGGCTTAGGTTTCGGGGGAGGGTCCCGGTTCGGGGTAGGGTTAGGGTTAGGGTTAGGTCCCAGGAGGTTCCAGGCGCCGAACCCACAGCAGGGCAGTGGTCTCCCCGAAGGGCTGAGTTGAGGGCACAAGGGACGGTGCCGGTCAGGATCCCTCTTTGGCTGCCACGGCCACACATGTTGTTCCTCCCGCGGTCGAGGAGGCCTCCGCAATCCTCTCGGGAGCTGCAGCCGGGCCTGGGAAACGACATGGTGAGCTTCCAGGTTCCTTGCCGAGTCAGCCTGCACCGCTTCTGGACCCCAGGCGCGTGATGCTGTCAGACGTTGGAATTGGGTCCCCATGAGGGGAGAGCCTTAGCTAGGGTTAGGGTTCGGGCCAGGGACGTCGCCAGGGCCGAAGCGACTCCGGTCTCGTGATCTCCCTCGAGGGCTGAAGTGAGGGCCCATGCCAGAAGGCGGCTCAAATGCAGGATTAGGGATCGAGGCAGGCTTAGGTTTCGGGGGAGGGTCCCGGTTCGGGGTAGGGTTAGGGTTAGGGTTAGGTCCCAGGAGGTTCCAGGCGCCGAACCCACAGCAGGGCAGTGGTCTCCCCGAAGGGCTGAGTTGAGGGCACAAGGGACGGTGCCGGTCAGGATCCCTCTTTGGCTGCCACGGCCACACATGTTGTTCCTCCCGCGGTCGAGGAGGCCTCCGCAATCCTCTCGGGAGCTGCAGCCGGGCCTGGGAAACGACATGGTGAGCTTCCAGGTTCCTTGCCGAGTCAGCCTGCACCGCTTCTGGACCCCAGGCGCGTGATGCTGTCAGACGTTGGAATTGGGTCCCCATGAGGGGAGAGCCTTAGCTAGGGTTAGGGTTCGGGCCAGGGACGTCGCCAGGGCCGAAGCGACTCCGGTCTCGTGATCTCCCTCGAGGGCTGAAGTGAGGGCCCATGCCAGAAGGCGGCTCAAATGCAGGATTAGGGATCGAGGCAGGCTTAGGTTTCGGGGGAGGGTCCCGGTTCGGGGTAGGGTTAGGGTTAGGGTTAGGTCCCAGGAGGTTCCAGGCGCCGAACCCACAGCAGGGCAGTGGTCTCCCCGAAGGGCTGAGTTGAGGGCACAAGGGACGGTGCCGGTCAGGATCCCTCTTTGGCTGCCACGGCCACACATGTTGTTCCTCCCGCGGTCGAGGAGGCCTCCGCAATCCTCTCGGGAGCTGCAGCCGGGCCTGGGAAACGACATGGTGAGCTTCCAGGTTCCTTGCCGAGTCAGCCTGCACCGCTTCTGGACCCCAGGCGCGTGATGCTGTCAGACGTTGGAATTGGGTCCCCATGAGGGGAGAGCCTTAGCTAGGGTTAGGGTTCGGGCCAGGGACGTCGCCAGGGCCGAAGCGACTCCGGTCTCGTGATCTCCCTCGAGGGCTGAAGTGAGGGCCCATGCCAGAAGGCGGCTCAAATGCAGGATTAGGGATCGAGGCAGGCTTAGGTTTCGGGGGAGGGTCCCGGTTCGGGGTAGGGTTAGGGTTAGGGTTAGGTCCCAGGAGGTTCCAGGCGCCGAACCCACAGCAGGGCAGTGGTCTCCCCGAAGGGCTGAGTTGAGGGCACAAGGGACGGTGCCGGTCAGGATCCCTCTTTGGCTGCCACGGCCACACATGTTGTTCCTCCCGCGGTCGAGGAGGCCTCCGCAATCCTCTCGGGAGCTGCAGCCGGGCCTGGGAAACGACATGGTGAGCTTCCAGGTGCCTTGCCGAGTCAGCCTGCACCGCTTCTGGACCCCAGGCGCGTGATGCTGTCAGACGTTGGAATTGGGTCCCCATGAGGGGAGAGCCTTAGCTAGGGTTAGGGTTCGGGCCAGGGACGTCGCCAGGGCCGAAGCGACTCCGGTCTCGTGATCTCCCTCGAGGGCTGAAGTGAGGGCCCATGCCAGAAGGCGGCTCAAATGCAGGATTAGGGATCGAGGCAGGCTTAGGTTTCGGGGGAGGGTCCCGGTTCGGGGTAGGGTTAGGGTTAGGGTTAGGTCCCAGGAGGTTCCAGGCGCCGAACCCACAGCAGGGCAGTGGTCTCCCCGAAGGGCTGAGTTGAGGGCACAAGGGACGGTGCCGGTCAGGATCCCTCTTTGGCTGCCACGGCCACACATGTTGTTCCTCCCGCGGTCGAGGAGGCCTCCGCAATCCTCTCGGGAGCTGCAGCCGGGCCTGGGAAACGACATGGTGAGCTTCCAGGTTCCTTGCCGAGTCAGCCTGCACCGCTTCTGGACCCCAGGCGCGTGATGCTGTCAGACGTTGGAATTGGGTCCCCATGAGGGGAGAGCCTTAGCTAGGGTTAGGGTTCGGGCCAGGGACGTCGCCAGGGCCGAAGCGACTCCGGTCTCGTGATCTCCCTCGAGGGCTGAAGTGAGGGCCCATGCCAGAAGGCGGCTCAAATGCAGGATTAGGGATCGAGGCAGGCTTAGGTTTCGGGGGAGGGTCCCGGTTCGGGGTAGGGTTAGGGTTAGGGTTAGGTCCCAGGAGGTTCCAGGCGCCGAACCCACAGCAGGGCAGTGGTCTCCCCGAAGGGCTGAGTTGAGGGCACAAGGGACGGTGCCGGTCAGGATCCCTCTTTGGCTGCCACGGCCACACATGTTGTTCCTCCCGCGGTCGAGGAGGCCTCCGCAATCCTCTCGGGAGCTGCAGCCGGGCCTGGGAAACGACATGGTGAGCTTCCAGGTTCCTTGCCGAGTCAGCCTGCACCGCTTCTGGACCCCAGGCGCGTGATGCTGTCAGACGTTGGAATTGGGTCCCCATGAGGGGAGAGCCTTAGCTAGGGTTAGGGTTCGGGCCAGGGACGTCGCCAGGGCCGAAGCGACTCCGGTCTCGTGATCTCCCTCGAGGGCTGAAGTGAGGGCCCATGCCAGAAGGCGGCTCAAATGCAGGATTAGGGATCGAGGCAGGCTTAGGTTTCGGGGGAGGGTCCCGGTTCGGGGTAGGGTTAGGGTTAGGGTTAGGTCCCAGGAGGTTCCAGGCGCCGAACCCACAGCAGGGCAGTGGTCTCCCCGAAGGGCTGAGTTGAGGGCACAAGGGACGGTGCCGGTCAGGATCCCTCTTTGGCTGCCACGGCCACACATGTTGTTCCTCCCGCGGTCGAGGAGGCCTCCGCAATCCTCTCGGGAGCTGCAGCCGGGCCTGGGAAACGACATGGTGAGCTTCCAGGTGCCTTGCCGAGTCAGCCTGCACCGCTTCTGGACCCCAGGCGCGTGATGCTGTCAGACGTTGGAATTGGGTCCCCATGAGGGGAGAGCCTTAGCTAGGGTTAGGGTTCGGGCCAGGGACGTCGCCAGGGCCGAAGCGACTCCGGTCTCGTGATCTCCCTCGAGGGCTGAAGTGAGGGCCCATGCCAGAAGGCGGCTCAAATGCAGGATTAGGGATCGAGGCAGGCTTAGGTTTCGGGGGAGGGTCCCGGTTCGGGGTAGGGTTAGGGTTAGGGTTAGGTCCCAGGAGGTTCCAGGCGCCGAACCCACAGCAGGGCAGTGGTCTCCCCGAAGGGCTGAGTTGAGGGCACAAGGGACGGTGCCGGTCAGGATCCCTCTTTGGCTGCCACGGCCACACATGTTGTTCCTCCCGCGGTCGAGGAGGCCTCCGCAATCCTCTCGGGAGCTGCAGCCGGGCCTGGGAAACGACATGGTGAGCTTCCAGGTGCCTTGCCGAGTCAGCCTGCACCGCTTCTGGACCCCAGGCGCGTGATGCTGTCAGACGTTGGAATTGGGTCCCCATGAGGGGAGAGCCTTAGCTAGGGTTAGGGTTCGGGCCAGGGACGTCGCCAGGGCCGAAGCGACTCCGGTCTCGTGATCTCCCTCGAGGGCTGAAGTGAGGGCCCATGCCAGAAGGCGGCTCAAATGCAGGATTAGGGATCGAGGCAGGCTTAGGTTTCGGGGGAGGGTCCCGGTTCGGGGTAGGGTTAGGGTTAGGGTTAGGTCCCAGGAGGTTCCAGGCGCCGAACCCACAGCAGGGCAGTGGTCTCCCCGAAGGGCTGAGTTGAGGGCACAAGGGACGGTGCCGGTCAGGATCCCTCTTTGGCTGCCACGGCCACACATGTTGTTCCTCCCGCGGTCGAGGAGGCCTCCGCAATCCTCTCGGGAGCTGCAGCCGGGCCTGGGAAACGACATGGTGAGCTTCCAGGTGCCTTGCCGAGTCAGCCTGCACCGCTTCTGGACCCCAGGCGCGTGATGCTGTCAGACGTTGGAATTGGGTCCCCATGAGGGGAGAGCCTTAGCTAGGGTTAGGGTTCGGGCCAGGGACGTCGCCAGGGCCGAAGCGACTCCGGTCTCGTGATCTCCCTCGAGGGCTGAAGTGAGGGCCCATGCCAGAAGGCGGCTCAAATGCAGGATTAGGGATCGAGGCAGGCTTAGGTTTCGGGGGAGGGTCCCGGTTCGGGGTAGGGTTAGGGTTAGGGTTAGGTCCCAGGAGGTTCCAGGCGCCGAACCCACAGCAGGGCAGTGGTCTCCCCGAAGGGCTGAGTTGAGGGCACAAGGGACGGTGCCGGTCAGGATCCCTCTTTGGCTGCCACGGCCACACATGTTGTTCCTCCCGCGGTCGAGGAGGCCTCCGCAATCCTCTCGGGAGCTGCAGCCGGGCCTGGGAAACGACATGGTGAGCTTCCAGGTGCCTTGCCGAGTCAGCCTGCACCGCTTCTGGACCCCAGGCGCGTGATGCTGTCAGACGTTGGAATTGGGTCCCCATGAGGGGAGAGCCTTAGCTAGGGTTAGGGTTCGGGCCAGGGACGTCGCCAGGGCCGAAGCGACTCCGGTCTCGTGATCTCCCTCGAGGGCTGAAGTGAGGGCCCATGCCAGAAGGCGGCTCAAATGCAGGATTAGGGATCGAGGCAGGCTTAGGTTTCGGGGGAGGGTCCCGGTTCGGGGTAGGGTTAGGGTTAGGGTTAGGTCCCAGGAGGTTCCAGGCGCCGAACCCACAGCAGGGCAGTGGTCTCCCCGAAGGGCTGAGTTGAGGGCACAAGGGACGGTGCCGGTCAGGATCCCTCTTTGGCTGCCACGGCCACACATGTTGTTCCTCCCGCGGTCGAGGAGGCCTCCGCAATCCTCTCGGGAGCTGCAGCCGGGCCTGGGAAACGACATGGTGAGCTTCCAGGTGCCTTGCCGAGTCAGCCTGCACCGCTTCTGGACCCCAGGCGCGTGATGCTGTCAGACGTTGGAATTGGGTCCCCATGAGGGGAGAGCCTTAGCTAGGGTTAGGGTTCGGGCCAGGGACGTCGCCAGGGCCGAAGCGACTCCGGTCTCGTGATCTCCCTCGAGGGCTGAAGTGAGGGCCCATGCCAGAAGGCGGCTCAAATGCAGGATTAGGGATCGAGGCAGGCTTAGGTTTCGGGGGAGGGTCCCGGTTCGGGGTAGGGTTAGGGTTAGGGTTAGGTCCCAGGAGGTTCCAGGCGCCGAACCCACAGCAGGGCAGTGGTCTCCCCGAAGGGCTGAGTTGAGGGCACAAGGGACGGTGCCGGTCAGGATCCCTCTTTGGCTGCCACGGCCACACATGTTGTTCCTCCCGCGGTCGAGGAGGCCTCCGCAATCCTCTCGGGAGCTGCAGCCGGGCCTGGGAAACGACATGGTGAGCTTCCAGGTGCCTTGCCGAGTCAGCCTGCACCGCTTCTGGACCCCAGGCGCGTGATGCTGTCAGACGTTGGAATTGGGTCCCCATGAGGGGAGAGCCTTAGCTAGGGTTAGGGTTCGGGCCAGGGACGTCGCCAGGGCCGAAGCGACTCCGGTCTCGTGATCTCCCTCGAGGGCTGAAGTGAGGGCCCATGCCAGAAGGCGGCTCAAATGCAGGATTAGGGATCGAGGCAGGCTTAGGTTTCGGGGGAGGGTCCCGGTTCGGGGTAGGGTTAGGGTTAGGGTTAGGTCCCAGGAGGTTCCAGGCGCCGAACCCACAGCAGGGCAGTGGTCTCCCCGAAGGGCTGAGTTGAGGGCACAAGGGACGGTGCCGGTCAGGATCCCTCTTTGGCTGCCACGGCCACACATGTTGTTCCTCCCGCGGTCGAGGAGGCCTCCGCAATCCTCTCGGGAGCTGCAGCCGGGCCTGGGAAACGACATGGTGAGCTTCCAGGTGCCTTGCCGAGTCAGCCTGCACCGCTTCTGGACCCCAGGCGCGTGATGCTGTCAGACGTTGGAATTGGGTCCCCATGAGGGGAGAGCCTTAGCTAGGGTTAGGGTTCGGGCCAGGGACGTCGCCAGGGCCGAAGCGACTCCGGTCTCGTGATCTCCCTCGAGGGCTGAAGTGAGGGCCCATGCCAGAAGGCGGCTCAAATGCAGGATTAGGGATCGAGGCAGGCTTAGGTTTCGGGGGAGGGTCCCGGTTCGGGGTAGGGTTAGGGTTAGGGTTAGGTCCCAGGAGGTTCCAGGCGCCGAACCCACAGCAGGGCAGTGGTCTCCCCGAAGGGCTGAGTTGAGGGCACAAGGGACGGTGCCGGTCAGGATCCCTCTTTGGCTGCCACGGCCACACATGTTGTTCCTCCCGCGGTCGAGGAGGCCTCCGCAATCCTCTCGGGAGCTGCAGCCGGGCCTGGGAAACGACATGGTGAGCTTCCAGGTGCCTTGCCGAGTCAGCCTGCACCGCTTCTGGACCCCAGGCGCGTGATGCTGTCAGACGTTGGAATTGGGTCCCCATGAGGGGAGAGCCTTAGCTAGGGTTAGGGTTCGGGCCAGGGACGTCGCCAGGGCCGAAGCGACTCCGGTCTCGTGATCTCCCTCGAGGGCTGAAGTGAGGGCCCATGCCAGAAGGCGGCTCAAATGCAGGATTAGGGATCGAGGCAGGCTTAGGTTTCGGGGGAGGGTCCCGGTTCGGGGTAGGGTTAGGGTTAGGGTTAGGTCCCAGGAGGTTCCAGGCGCCGAACCCACAGCAGGGCAGTGGTCTCCCCGAAGGGCTGAGTTGAGGGCACAAGGGACGGTGCCGGTCAGGATCCCTCTTTGGCTGCCACGGCCACACATGTTGTTCCTCCCGCGGTCGAGGAGGCCTCCGCAATCCTCTCGGGAGCTGCAGCCGGGCCTGGGAAACGACATGGTGAGCTTCCAGGTGCCTTGCCGAGTCAGCCTGCACCGCTTCTGGACCCCAGGCGCGTGATGCTGTCAGACGTTGGAATTGGGTCCCCATGAGGGGAGAGCCTTAGCTAGGGTTAGGGTTCGGGCCAGGGACGTCGCCAGGGCCGAAGCGACTCCGGTCTCGTGATCTCCCTCGAGGGCTGAAGTGAGGGCCCATGCCAGAAGGCGGCTCAAATGCAGGATTAGGGATCGAGGCAGGCTTAGGTTTCGGGGGAGGGTCCCGGTTCGGGGTAGGGTTAGGGTTAGGGTTAGGTCCCAGGAGGTTCCAGGCGCCGAACCCACAGCAGGGCAGTGGTCTCCCCGAAGGGCTGAGTTGAGGGCACAAGGGACGGTGCCGGTCAGGATCCCTCTTTGGCTGCCACGGCCACACATGTTGTTCCTCCCGCGGTCGAGGAGGCCTCCGCAATCCTCTCGGGAGCTGCAGCCGGGCCTGGGAAACGACATGGTGAGCTTCCAGGTGCCTTGCCGAGTCAGCCTGCACCGCTTCTGGACCCCAGGCGCGTGATGCTGTCAGACGTTGGAATTGGGTCCCCATGAGGGGAGAGCCTTAGCTAGGGTTAGGGTTCGGGCCAGGGACGTCGCCAGGGCCGAAGCGACTCCGGTCTCGTGATCTCCCTCGAGGGCTGAAGTGAGGGCCCATGCCAGAAGGCGGCTCAAATGCAGGATTAGGGATCGAGGCAGGCTTAGGTTTCGGGGGAGGGTCCCGGTTCGGGGTAGGGTTAGGGTTAGGGTTAGGTCCCAGGAGGTTCCAGGCGCCGAACCCACAGCAGGGCAGTGGTCTCCCCGAAGGGCTGAGTTGAGGGCACAAGGGACGGTGCCGGTCAGGATCCCTCTTTGGCTGCCACGGCCACACATGTTGTTCCTCCCGCGGTCGAGGAGGCCTCCGCAATCCTCTCGGGAGCTGCAGCCGGGCCTGGGAAACGACATGGTGAGCTTCCAGGTGCCTTGCCGAGTCAGCCTGCACCGCTTCTGGACCCCAGGCGCGTGATGCTGTCAGACGTTGGAATTGGGTCCCCATGAGGGGAGAGCCTTAGCTAGGGTTAGGGTTCGGGCCAGGGACGTCGCCAGGGCCGAAGCGACTCCGGTCTCGTGATCTCCCTCGAGGGCTGAAGTGAGGGCCCATGCCAGAAGGCGGCTCAAATGCAGGATTAGGGATCGAGGCAGGCTTAGGTTTCGGGGGAGGGTCCCGGTTCGGGGTAGGGTTAGGGTTAGGGTTAGGTCCCAGGAGGTTCCAGGCGCCGAACCCACAGCAGGGCAGTGGTCTCCCCGAAGGGCTGAGTTGAGGGCACAAGGGACGGTGCCGGTCAGGATCCCTCTTTGGCTGCCACGGCCACACATGTTGTTCCTCCCGCGGTCGAGGAGGCCTCCGCAATCCTCTCGGGAGCTGCAGCCGGGCCTGGGAAACGACATGGTGAGCTTCCAGGTTCCTTGCCGAGTCAGCCTGCACCGCTTCTGGACCCCAGGCGCGTGATGCTGTCAGACGTTGGAATTGGGTCCCCATGAGGGGAGAGCCTTAGCTAGGGTTAGGGTTCGGGCCAGGGACGTCGCCAGGGCCGAAGCGACTCCGGTCTCGTGATCTCCCTCGAGGGCTGAAGTGAGGGCCCATGCCAGAAGGCGGCTCAAATGCAGGATTAGGGATCGAGGCAGGCTTAGGTTTCGGGGGAGGGTCCCGGTTCGGGGTAGGGTTAGGGTTAGGGTTAGGTCCCAGGAGGTTCCAGGCGCCGAACCCACAGCAGGGCAGTGGTCTCCCCGAAGGGCTGAGTTGAGGGCACAAGGGACGGTGCCGGTCAGGATCCCTCTTTGGCTGCCACGGCCACACATGTTGTTCCTCCCGCGGTCGAGGAGGCCTCCGCAATCCTCTCGGGAGCTGCAGCCGGGCCTGGGAAACGACATGGTGAGCTTCCAGGTTCCTTGCCGAGTCAGCCTGCACCGCTTCTGGACCCCAGGCGCGTGATGCTGTCAGACGTTGGAATTGGGTCCCCATGAGGGGAGAGCCTTAGCTAGGGTTAGGGTTCGGGCCAGGGACGTCGCCAGGGCCGAAGCGACTCCGGTCTCGTGATCTCCCTCGAGGGCTGAAGTGAGGGCCCATGCCAGAAGGCGGCTCAAATGCAGGATTAGGGATCGAGGCAGGCTTAGGTTTCGGGGGAGGGTCCCGGTTCGGGGTAGGGTTAGGGTTAGGGTTAGGTCCCAGGAGGTTCCAGGCGCCGAACCCACAGCAGGGCAGTGGTCTCCCCGAAGGGCTGAGTTGAGGGCACAAGGGACGGTGCCGGTCAGGATCCCTCTTTGGCTGCCACGGCCACACATGTTGTTCCTCCCGCGGTCGAGGAGGCCTCCGCAATCCTCTCGGGAGCTGCAGCCGGGCCTGGGAAACGACATGGTGAGCTTCCAGGTTCCTTGCCGAGTCAGCCTGCACCGCTTCTGGACCCCAGGCGCGTGATGCTGTCAGACGTTGGAATTGGGTCCCCATGAGGGGAGAGCCTTAGCTAGGGTTAGGGTTCGGGCCAGGGACGTCGCCAGGGCCGAAGCGACTCCGGTCTCGTGATCTCCCTCGAGGGCTGAAGTGAGGGCCCATGCCAGAAGGCGGCTCAAATGCAGGATTAGGGATCGAGGCAGGCTTAGGTTTCGGGGGAGGGTCCCGGTTCGGGGTAGGGTTAGGGTTAGGGTTAGGTCCCAGGAGGTTCCAGGCGCCGAACCCACAGCAGGGCAGTGGTCTCCCCGAAGGGCTGAGTTGAGGGCACAAGGGACGGTGCCGGTCAGGATCCCTCTTTGGCTGCCACGGCCACACATGTTGTTCCTCCCGCGGTCGAGGAGGCCTCCGCAATCCTCTCGGGAGCTGCAGCCGGGCCTGGGAAACGACATGGTGAGCTTCCAGGTGCCTTGCCGAGTCAGCCTGCACCGCTTCTGGACCCCAGGCAC